>NW_027266266.1:36527232-36702232 GCF_022045235.1 Haliotis cracherodii
TGACCTTTCAACCAAAGACCTTTCGCCAACAAAACGGTCATTTCGGATCCTCAAGAAACATGAAGGTTTTTGATAGTTTAAGCATAAACGTCTTGATGAATATTGGTGTCATTTGCGAATCATTGTACCAAGATTTATCAAAACAGAATGTGGATAGGGAATATTATTACATGTGTTACGATGATAAGTTAAAGTGGGCCAGTTAGTGTATGTGACCCTTTGTGCAATTTTATGCCAGCACGACATGTTATATGGATGGCAATGTAGCGTGGATGCTTATCCTCCATACCTACAGGGCTCGCATATCCATGAACCTACCCTAACTCCTGGATGCATTCCCATGGTTCTCTCGATCTCAAATTACCCGTCCTGGATTTTCATTAGCAAATTTGATTTGTGAATGTCCATTTAACCATCACTCATTCCTGCAACAGTTTGCAAAAGTAACCTGGCAGGGAAGTTTTGTGTAGAAATTGGTTCAATGAAGACTGGGGTAAGAAATTAATTTGCAACCACATGACCCCCTACAAAGATTGAAAGGTTGTGAATGTGTGCCGAAAAAAGCAAATGTATTGATTTCAAAGACAAGAAGAGTTAAGCTACCAATCGACAGTTGTGTGTTATGCGAAGAAAACAATTAATAGGTTAAAATCAAATTATACATAAAAATAAAACCATTTAGAAGTATTCTTTTACTGCTGATTAAGTGCCAGTCCAGTTCATTGTTTATATAATATCGCTAACGGGTTTATTTGCTCCTCAGTTTATGTCAAAATCAAATGTAAGCCTCACAAGTAATTAATACGTAACCAAATTTAATCGAAACATGATAAGGTTACAACATCTTCCTGAGGCAAGGAAGTTAACTGACTCAAGTCCAGTTTCAACTGGATTTTTTCAGTCAGTTAACGCCCTTGCATAGGGAAGATTAGGTTACGGCGCAAACCGTTAGTAGGAACTACAGCTTAAAACAACGTTTATCATATTTTCCATATAAATACCAGCACAGGAATCTATAAGACAAGCTGCTCCTTAACTAACTACTTCTAAATAATGAATGTGATTGTAGAGCGTGTAGCATTGGAGCTTAATCAATAGCGTGTGCTCGTTACGTGTGACGGGTGACCCAGATGCGAGATGCAGTACCCCTGGATATCTATTGTGATGGAAGGTGACCATTACATTGATGGTTGCTGTCTGTCTTCCAGGTATTGTGGCAGTCAGTAGTGGCGGTGACAGCATGGATATCTACGATCTCAAGAGGAACACTCAGGAGAAACTTCATTGTGAAAAAGAAACCATAGAAAACTTCCAGGTAAGATGCATCTCAACGGTATTCCTCATACAGGCGGTCACGACGTCTTCGTTTTGTTGGGCAGAACACCTAGTGTCATCACCTTTTTCATAGTGATTCATAAACTCATGCTTAGGGGCGGATCATTTGATATGCTTGGGGATGGCTTTGATTTTATCGGGGGGAAAGAGTCCTAGAAAATTCTTGAAAATAATAATTATGCTTCAGACTATTGAAAAAAAATAAACTTAATTTTCTGCCACAAAACTGCATTGTTTGCACGGTGTGTAGATTTTATCAAAACCAAATTCAGGCGCATATATAAAAAAAATAAAAACATCTGGTTTGATTTAAAGCTGTAGCTGAACAAAATATCTAATCTCCATGCAAAATCTCAGGCCCTCCCAGAATATTACATGATCGGCCCATTATGCTATAGTCAGACACGTTCAGTGGACGTTTGGAACATATTCCTTACGGTTATGGAAAGGACCTGTCTTACACTTTAAAAAACATTAAGCAATGTTCCAATGGCTTCCTGTGATGTTACACACCGACTCCAGTAATGTCCCCATGATTGTTTGTGATGTGTGGGACTGCTGAGTATCTCTCCAAGAATATATCAATGGTTGGCTCTGACATTACAGAGAATCTCTACTATGTGGAACCAGTTCACAGTAACCACCGCCGTCATGTTGCTTGCATGTTGCCTTCACACAAAGTCACAACATATCGTTTCAGCTGAACGAGACGGAGACAGTGTTGGCCATGGCTACAGAAGATGGGTCGTGTATCGTCTATAATCTGGAGAAAAAAGTCCTGCTTTTTTGTCTCAAACCAGAAGATATTTGCCCCGAAAGTCCGGACAGCTGTGACTTCCTAAGAGTGTCAGGTGTCACAAATGACGGGAAGTTCCTGGTTCTGGAAACTGAGGATTTGCCGAAAATTTGGAATATTGAAAAAGGTCTAATTGATTTCTTCTCACTGAGCATAAGCATGCATTGTAGAGTTACGCAATGCTCATTTTGAGGCCTTGTTGAGCTTTGGCATGCATTGTAGAGTTACGCAATGCTCATTTTGAGGCCTTGTTGAGCTTTGGCATGCATTGTAGAGTTATACAATGCACAATTTGAGGTCTCGTCGAGATTTTCAATTGTTTGAAAAGTTTGGCTTGTTTTTTGTTTATTTAACGCCACACGTCATATTCCAGCTAAATAGCCGCTTTTAATGCTTTTAGCGAGGCGACTGATTTGTATGCTATGGAGCAGCATGGCATCAGCTTTCTGTCTATAGATCTGTGGAAATAAATGCAAGTACATGTTCTGCTTCCACTGGCACAATCCTCTGGTGATCTAGATATATGTTTTTCCATTGAATTCCGTCAATTTGGGTGTAACTCGGAATGCGTTTAGTTATTGATCCCTCGATGACGCCCATGGGAAATCGGGGGAAATAGGTTGCCGGTTTCCGGATTTGTCCGTAAGCGCCCACTTACGAGTGTCGTGTGCTCCAGAAGTGTTACTAGGCTGACTCAATATCCTATAGGAACCAAACTGCGGAGATCTCTGCTCTTTGTTGTGCCCAGACCCGGTTACATACAGACCGCCACGATATATAGATATAATAATGCTGATTGTGGCATAAAACAACCCTCATTCATGCAATTTGCCACATTAATTTTGAATCCACTCACTAGCTAACGAATGAGTTTCCTTCTTCAGGACAAGCCTCCAGTGACCTGGAGATGTACTGGGAAAATGGAGATTACATAGAGCTCTCGAAAACCGCACTTCTTCCGGGAAATCAGCTCCTTGCAGCGACAGATACCGGAACAACCTATGTGTTGGACATTACGACAGGTACAATTGTTTGTTTGTTGTTTGTTTGTTGTTTAACGCCGTACTCAGCAATATTCTAGCTATATGACGGCGGTCTGTAAGTAATCGAGTCTAGGCCAGACAATCCAGTGATTGAATTCATGAGCATCGATCCACGCTTTGACATTGTTCGTTTGTTTGTTTGTTGTTTAACGTCGTACTCAGCAATATTCCAGCTATATGACGGCGGTCTGTAAGTAATCGAGTCTGGGCCAGACAATCCAGTGATTGATATCATGAGCATCGATCCACGCTTAGACATTGTTCGTTTGTTTGTTTGTTGTTTAACGCCGCACTCAGCAATATTCCAGCTATATGACGGCGGTCTGTAAATATCGATTGATATCATGAGCATCGATTCAGGCTAGTATGACATGCATCAACCAAGTCAGCGAGCCTGACCAGCCGATCCCGTTAGTCGCCTCTTACTACAAGCGTAGTCGCCTTTTACGGCAAGCATAGGTGGCTGAAAGACCTATTCTACCCCGGATCTTCACGGGTCACGACAGGTAAAAAGAAGGAAGTTTGGGTAAAGAGGGACACGTTTTCAAAGACCTTCCCACAGTGTAATGATTCGTTAGTCAAGTAGGGAATGTGTTCATCAATCGGACTGTCTGTTTAATTCCAGTGTGTGTTTCATTACGACAGTCCATACCTTGGTGTCGGCTTTGAGTAGCTGTTAAACGGGTATTGAATAAGTGTACAACACTGTGCAACACTGTGCAACACTTACCAAAAGTTCGAATTACTAGTATTTGAATTGCCGTTGTTAAATTTTAACTTACCCACTCACTCGAATTATTTGAAAATAGTTTTGGGCCATAACCAAATTTTGACGGCTCAGTAATATTTTCCTTTGAAGGAAACAAGTTATATACACTACTCAAAAGAAATTTAGGACCACTCGATTCTTTCATATTCGGGTGGTCCTTAACTCCTTTTGAGTAGTTCATATCACACAGGTGTTCATCCATAAGTAAGATCAGATTCAGTCCGTCACATTAAGTTTTGATTATTCATTTGACTTTAGGATCCTTGATTTCGAAAGGCCAGTAAGCCATGTTTGCATTCACTAGGGCATACGTTGGTTGAAAACTCCTTTCATCGCGGAGAAGTTCGTATATCGTCCAGTCGCAGCGACACCTTCTTGACCTACGGTGAAGACACCCAGGATCAGACCATCGCTGTGTGGAGCAAATCAAAGGTGGCTCCCAAGGCTACCTTCACTTCCGATCAGCAGGTACCGTAGCATGTGAACATTCACTTTACTTTGACAGAAGTGCATTCTGTGTCAAGGATGCCCTGTTTAACGTACTTTGTCTGTATTAAGGGCGTGGGGGCCCAGTGGTCTAAGGTGCCAGCACTGACTGTGTTGAGGTGCAGACGGTTGGTCGTTTGTTCGACTCCTTCATTTATGATCTTTGGTTTGTTAGCAGTTGAAACTGGACTTTTTCAGTCAGCTAACTCCCTTGCCTTGCCTTGGAAAGATCCACTATACCCATGGTTTTGAGTTTCTCGACAGTGCAATAAATAAAATACTGAACAGCACTTAACAGGGCAGTGAAGGGTAGGGAATTCTTTGTATTTCTCTGTAGTCCCAGTGTTAGAATCGCATATTTTTAACAACCATACATTATGACAATGTTTATGATATAAAGCAAACGATAAATGAACTTTCACAAAAATAGGACCCGTAAAGATCCGGGAAAGAATAGGTCTTCAGCAACCCATGCTTGTCGTAAGAGGCGACTAACGGGATCGGGTGGTCAGGCTCGCTGATTGGTTGATGCATGTCATCGTATCCCAATTGTGTAAATCGATGTTCATGGTGTCAATCACTGGATTTTCTGGTCCAGACTCGATTATTTACAGAACACCGTCATATAGCTGGAATATTGCTGAGTGCGACGTTAAACAAAAAACAAGCAAACAAACAATAAAACAAACGTGACCAACCCCTGGAAATAATGAACGTATTTTCACGACTGCCCGATACAAGCTATATTCCCATCCCTGGTGTGTGCATCAGTTGCATTGTGAAGTGAGAACATACGCAGAGTACGTCAAGGACATTACTCTTTTATTAAACCAGCTGGATGAAGTGACGCTTAGTGAAGATGGAAACTTCATCATCGGCTGTCTGAGGAACCCTGCGAGAATAGTCACTTGGCACGTTCAAGACGGAACTATATCACGTGAAAAGTGCATGGATGGCAAAGCCCTTTTCAGAAATGAAAGTAAGTCAGTCCTTCTTCAGTGCGAGTACCGCAGAGGCAGGACACGCTCAACCGTTTCACGAACACCTGGTGTCATCATTGATTTTCAGTGATCTATTCATATAAGTTTAACCACTTTTATCTCTTTCGGCAGATAAGCGAGTCTAGATATTCTCTGGAGTTGACAAAAAAAACATTTCTTGTAACACTCTCATGACAGTGTAAAAATGTGGCCTTTGACCTGCTACGTGGCTACTGAATTGTCTGGGTTATTCATTTCAGTGAATACGTAATTACTTGTGTGTGTGGGTAACATACGTTCTGTTGCACAGGGACTGTTGTTCCTGTTAAGACTAACAGTGATTATACTATATGATTCTGGAAATAATACGATTATTATTATTGTTGTTGTTATTATTGTTGTTGTTGTTGTTGTTGTCATTATTATTGTTTATGTTCGTTATTATAATAATAATAATTATTATTATTATTGTTGTTGTTGTTGTTGTTGGATAGAACAGGCATTCTACATTTGCAGGTGGATGTCAGCAAAGTTTTAACATCTTCTATTTTAATTTAGAAATAAAGAAATAAACGAATATCGTACAATAAAACACTGCAGGGAGAATGAAGCAGGGGGTGTAGAATAAACAGTGACCAGTCGATTTTTTCGTATACAAGATTCATCTAAGGGGAACAACTCACTCGAAACTTCCCTCTGAAATATAACTTCATTCAATTTACGACGTCATCAAGTTGCGAGTGCATGTTCGAATCTCCAGAAATGACGTCATGACAGAACAATGTTGTGTCGTAAAATAAACCAGGCTTCGTTCTTCATTTTGTCCTTTGCCATTCATCGCGTAGCTATCTTTTTATAATCTCATATTACACGGGTCCACACTCGCGGACACTGGTCAGCCCCCGAGTAGCCTCATAAAACGTGACTAGATGCACACGATACATTTGAGATTAACATTTCAATTTTTTTGTAGTACTGGACATGGATATCAAACTGGACGACGAGGAAACAACCGAGGACAGGTACTCGACAGATGACAATCTCGAGTCCGCCGACGAAGAGGGGGGAAACCTTGGCGATATATTTGGATGATGTATCAATTACAACAAGGCACACCACAGCCGTATGGTAGACAGTAGACAGTCTCATTCGTCACCACTCGCCCCTTTCCGTAACCTGCAAGAAGACTCGTTTCCCTATCAATGAATGTTATGTGCGAAAATACGACAACCCAATCAGAATGCGCGTTTGATTTCAAGTTCTTCGCCAAAGAATCCCTCAGAAATAATTTTTGATTTTACATGTCTTGCATCTAAAAATATACCCTAGATACAGTTAAATGTGTTCAACCATACTGTACAATTACGCATGTCCCGTTGTGCTTTAAATTGCATCTGAAATATATATAAAATATTGGGAATTTGACAATGGTTTTAGGAATGCCCATTTGCGCTAAGACGGAACCCGGTTGCAAAAATGGCCATGAGAGGGCACGAGTCGCTATTCGGCTTGTCCCGGAATAACACGAGTTGGTCACCAATGCCCCTACACTGTCTCCTGAAGCCTGGGTGTGACTTCATCCACTTAAAAAACATTATATGACACTGTCTACCAATACCATTAATACAGCATTCGAGAAAGCATTCAGTGCATGAAATACTTTGATAATCACAATGCTGTAGATTGTAATCAAGTTAAATTGCTTACTCTGACAGTATTTGTAACAGTGCTGTAAGTTACATTTGGATACTGAAACTGACTTTGGCTCAGTTTAACGCCTATCAATATGTATCAAGATTCTAAGACTCCAGTATATCATTAAGCAGCTGTTGGAGGGAAGAGACGCCGTATGGCTGATATAATACGACATACGAAAATACGTAAGAATTTACTTTAGAACTGATTTTCACGTTGTGTGGGTTCATTCGAGCATGAACCTTCATACTCCAATGAACTCTAAGAAAGTGAAAGTCAATTCTTATAATTTATTTTATCATTATTTTATACCTCTAGGGATGTATTACACAATTTGATGTAGAACGTGTGACGCTGGACGCTGGAACAGAATAGTTCACCAAAAGGAGAGGCTGCATGTATGCTCAAATTGCTCTACAGAAACATCTTTTTCAGTTTGGATACAACAAATAGATTCAAATAATATCATCATTAGATGATACAGGTCTCTTACGCACTACCTCAGAGAGTCGGTCACAGTGAAAGCGCGTCGTAATACATTAACGTCAAATACAAGACGTCAACATGGCCGACACAATAAACGTGATTGGAGAGATTTCCGACGTTGTTAATGAACCTGTGGCGATAACAAGTGTTCGTGAGCATTGATCAATTTGCCGATAATTCACACTCATATGAACGTCAGTTTCGCGCTCATTTGGTCTGAGACCTGCATCACTTCGGGCTTTCCTCCCACATTAAGCTGACACGCCGCGATATAACTGGAATACTGTTAAAAGCGACGTTAAACCCACCTTACTCATTCATTCGACCGACCCCACGTCCAATTGAGGAGTAAATCGTAAATCGTGTAAACTTCACATTAATATAATATTTTTGATAAACAATGCAATCTGCCTGATTAGACCAGGATGTGTTCGATAGTTATAACTAGCGTTTGTTGAATAATGTGATCGTCATCTTAGATCAGCGCGTCATGCGCTTCTGTCACAGTACATTTCTACAATATGATAGTTATTGGTCGGTTTTCATCATACGGTCCCCTAAATGCCCTATTTTTCATCAAGCTGGAATTTTTCAAATTTTAGTTTGAAACGACAGTATATTAGAAATGATCTCGACTACCTACACCATATGAAGTATATCAACTCATTTGTGTTCCATCACATATGAACAATGTTTTCTGCTGCTGCGTTTAATAGCTCGGTGGGTGTTTTTTTTTGCTCGGATGCGCATACCGTAAAAATCATGAAAGTAGAAAAAGAATCTCAATTGAAAGGTTTTTTTATTACCGCCGAGTCTGAAAACCTAATCTAGCAATAGAATATATCACAAACTGTTTTCGTGCATGTCATGCAAGATATTAAACTCACCAACGACAGCACGTTTAAATAATTGCTCAGGATATTGGCCATTTCTTAATACTTACTGACCATATGTTTACACAATAGACAGAATAATAATTTAAAAGTGTTTTTTATACTTCAAGTTTTGAAAAAAAATCCGTGAGCCAACTAACAAAAAACATGCCCTACAATGGCAAGTAAAATTTGATGTTATTTGTGTGTTATATGTATTTTAATATGGTGTTCAACAACGTCAAATACTATACGTAAATACAATGTCCTTGTATGTAGAGAGACTGTGCCTCGTGATCAACAGTAGTAATTGTCGTGTCCTTTTTGTCGCATTATGTTTGTTTGTGAGGGTACAAAGAAGTCATTACTCGTCAAAGGGTCATACTCAGTATGAAAACTGTATGTACAATTCCATTTGCGGCCTACAGAGGCTATTGCCCTTGGTGATAACTTTGGACGATGGAACAATTGAACAGGAAATTGTCATTTTTTCAAAGTGTGCCATGTGGACCCAGTGGAATCTGTTTCATGGTCGACAATCGAGACGCTCTCTGGCGGTGACATTATATATTTATCGTTTGGTTTAAGGTGAAACGCATTGAAGTCTATTGTTTTGGTAAAACATCTCGCTACGAAAGAGATAGGGAGTTTTTTGTCCCTACGTACACCTCTTGCAAGAAAAATCCTAAAAAACGACTTTTGAATAAATACTGAGTCGAGTCAACTGTTTACTTTCCATATATGTGTCGACACCACAATCACACATGTATTGATGCGGAGGATATATATTCATGTATGTGTTTCTCTTCTACATCTACATCAATGCATGTGTGATACAGTCAAACACCGTTGTGTCTGAAGTTGAAGGGACCTACGTAAATACTTCGAGATTCGACACATCCGAAAATGATGAGTAAAGAAGGAATACGCAGGGACCAAGCTTTTACTTCGTGACAAGCGTATGTTCGACACGTCAAAGTTCGACACAACGGTGTTTAAATGTGTTATTATCATCTGTGATATTGTTATATTAGTTTTTTAATGTTGACTCTCGATTGTATTGAAGTACTTCGCAGCCTACATGCTGGCCACCAGTTTCAACAGTGTGAATGTATTACAATACGAGTAATTTGAGACGGGTGACATCAATGAGATAATCAAAAATTCGGCTACGAGATCCTTTGCGAGTCTCTTGTGTGTACAAAAAAAATGGTTTCACACTTTGTACCATTGGGAAATCGAACCCGGATCTTTGGCATGAAGAGCTGACGTTTTTATAAAACACCGTAAAAACAGAATAACATCCTCGATATCAGCTTACACTCTTAAGTGAGAGACATTCTAGGCGCTAGGCCATCCCTATTTTTGTTATATGTGTTTCTCATCTTCTCCTTCCCACCCCTCAAACCTAGAAACATAATCGGGGCAAACCGGGATTCGAACCCACAATCATAGGTTTCTGGCGCGTCCGAAGGGACGCAACTCTGCACAGCGAATCGCGGCGCCTTAGACGACTGGGCCACCCGTGCCTAGAATCAAGTATTTCATTAATTAATGTTATGTATGTGGAATGAGGGATGTTATTGAAATATGCCTATCGGCTTGATCTTGAATATTCGTCGGAATGAAAATCCAGGGCGGGCGGGAGATTGGAAACTCAGACAAACATACGGACATGCCGAGGTTAGTGATCAGAGCGTGAGATGGTGATTTAACTTCCAACACTTTGGTAGCTTTGGTGGTGAACGAGTCCAGGTTATCACAATAGGATGGAGACGTAGTGTCCCACGTAATCCAGGATGACAAAATTATGACTAATGTCGATTTCTCTGAGAATATAGGTTAAAGAAGCTTTACATACATATATTGTGCCGTATATCTATAATTTGTGTCATAAATGTTTAACATCAATACAATTCCAATTATGTATTTGTTATGAACAAACATCTTTGCTGTTAGAAATGCTTTTCTGAGAATGATTGTATACTCTGTGAAACATTATATGACATGTTTATTTTGATATTATATTTCTATACACTTCCGGTTGTAGTCCTTTTAACGCAAATTCCTGAAGAAAATAAATATATTTCTTGAAATACAGAATATAAAAACGACAAAAAACATTTTTCATAACCATAAGATATATCTACCAAAAGCAGAATCCATTTTACAATTCCGACCATATCTTGATATGAATCGTGTTTATAAATCACTAGCTTCCCTGGAATTTAATTCAACAGATCTTACGCACTAATAATTAATAATAACAGTTCGTGCGTGTTTTCATCAGCATGCATCAACGCATCGTCATAGTACTGGTCAGTGCTATATCCCCGCGTTACAGTTATATTTTGTGCATTCCAGTCGACCCGGGATGATACCCTTCCAGGTCTTCAATATCAATGTTTGTGACAGGCGACTAACGGGATCGGGTGGTCAGGCTCGCTGACTTGGTTGATGCATGTCATCGTATCCCAATTGCGAGGATCGATGCTCATGATGTCAATCTCTGGACTGTCTGGTCAAGACTGGATTATTGACAGACCGCCGTCATATAGCTGGAATGTTGCTGAGTGCGGCGTCAAACAATCTCATTGAAGTCAGATCTCAGTTCTCGCTGCCGCTAAACAAAGATCTGAGGACATCCCATTACGGGTCACGTCAAACCGACCTTTCGTGAACTCCCACCGACCAATGGAATTACTGACATTAGCCAATCAGAAGGCAGCTTTCTCGTGCTTTACGGCACTAATTGCAAATTGGCGACTACGCTTCGAAACATATTTTGACAAATTCTCGCTTAAAAATTTGAAACCTGAACAAAAGAACATTCTCGAATGGCTAATATATGGTCTAGATTGTATAGATTCAGTCGTTAAGCCCGTAACTATCGTGCGGAATACCCCGTTTTAAAGATTTCGAGGCTGCGTGATTAGAAATCACATTCCGACTGTCACTTTCATGATCTGGTAAGCGACGCTCTGATTGGTCGGATGAAAGGTCGTTCTGATGCGACCCCTAATGGATGTCCTCAGATCTTCGTTTAGCGGTCGCGAGAACTAAGATCTAATTTTAATGAGATTGGGCGTTACACAACCAAGCAACCAACTACCCAATCAAAGCTTGCTTCCATTCTTCAACCCCTCAAATCGGACTGACATGTCCAGTTATTTTCAGTTAGGCTATCAGTTGATGGTAAATATCACATGTCACTGACACCTGTCAATCACTCTTATCGACTCAAGGCTGTATAAGGCGTGCACATGTCAACAATCACTGTAGCCATGGCCATAAAACGATCCTAGCATTGACTTTCGTAAATCTGCGTTGAAGTATGGGATACGTTGTGATCGATTTGTGGATGGGCGCCTTATATCAACGTCAGTTTAATTCGGATTTTGACCGCATCCGTGGTTTTGTGGTAGAGCGTCCGCCCGGAGAACGGAAGGTCCGGGGTTCGATCCCCGGCCACGTCATACCAAGACGTTAAACGATGATACGTGTTGTTACCCTGTCTGGCGCTCGTCATTAAGGGGCTAAAACAAGAACTGGTCGGCTCGGAGACAGTATACTTTGTCTGAGTGGGGTAATCATATTAAACTGCGGCATGGTATCTCAGTGAGCTAGTACTATAATCGGCATCAGTCCGTACTGGTACAAGCAGCCACACACATACGTGCATGCACGTCGCTATATAACTGCAATAATCTTGGACGCGACATTAAACCCAATTTCACCTAACTTCACCTAATTCGGGTTAAGACAGATAATAACTGATCATTAAACGTACCATATAGGTTTCATAGTCAGCGTGTTAGTTATAGTTCTAGCCCACTGAGATACCTAGCCGTGTGTCGTGCCAGGCCAGTGAGTCACCATGTCGTGTGTTATAGTGCTAGCCCACTGACATGCCATGTGTTATAGTGCTAGCCCACTGACATGCCATGTGTTATAGTGCTAGCCCACTGACCTGCCATGTGTTATAGTGCTAGCCCACTGACATGCCATGTGTTATAGTAATAGCCCACTGACATGCCATGTGTTATAGTAATAGCCCACTGACATGCCATGTGTTATAGTAATAGCCCACTGACATGCCATGTGTTATAGTAATAGCCCACTGACATGACATGTGTTATAGCGCTAGCCCACTGACATGCCATGTGTTATAGTAATAGCCCACTGACATGCCATGTGTTATAGTGCTAGCCCACTGACATGCCATGTGTTATAGTAATAGCCCACTGACATGCCATGTGTTATAGTGCTAGCCCACTGACATGCCATGTGTTATAGTAATAGCCCACTGACATGCCATGTGTTATAGTGCTAGCCCACTGACATGCCATGTGTTATAGTAATAGCCAACTGACATGCCATGTGTTATAGTGCTAACCCACTGACATGCCATGTGTTATACTAATAGCCCACTGACATGCCATGTGTTATAGTGCTAGCCCACTGACATGCCATGTGTTATAGTGCTAGCCCACTGACATTCCATGTGTTATAGTAATAGCCCACTGACATGCCATGTGTTATAGTAATAGCCCACTGACATGCCATGTGTTATAGTGCTAGCCCACTGACATGCCATGTGTTATAGTAATAGCCCACTGACATGCCATGTGTTATAGTGCTAGCCCACTGACATGCCATGTGTTATAGTAATAGCCCACTGACATGCCATGTGTTATAGTGCTAGCCCACTGACATGCCATGTGTTATAGTAATAGCCCACTGACATGCCATGTGTTATAGTGCTAACCCACTGACATGCCATGTGTTATACTAATAGCCCACTGACATGCCATGTGTTATAGTGCTAGCCCACTGACATGCCATGTGTTATAGTGCTAGCCCACTGACATTCCATGTGTTATAGTAATAGCCCACTGACATGCCATGTGTTATAGTAATAGCCCACTGACATGCCATGTGTTATAGTGCTAACCCACTGACATGCCATGTGTTATAGTAATAGCCCACTGACATGCCATGTGTTATAGTAATAGCCCACTGGCATGCCATGTGTTATAGTAATAGCCCACTGACATACCATGTGTTATAGTGCTAGCCCACTGACATGCCATGTGTTATAGTGCTAGCCCACTGACATGCCATGTGTTATAGTGCTAGCCCACTAGGATACCATGCCGTGTTTTAAAGTGCTCTCCCACTGAGATAAATTGCTGAATTTCCAACCAGCATGGGTAATTTCAGTGAAGAAAACATTTGATAATTAAAACATTCAAATATATTTATTTTACAAGCGCCTGCCTGTCATGTGGTCATGTCCAGTATTGTCTGAATCATCCCACAGCTGCATCCTAGATCTGCTCCCGTGTCACTGGAGGCGCTTGAAGTAGCGTGTACATACCACATCACGCGCGTAAATAGTCTGAAAAGAAACAAGAATCAAGTAGATTTTGTTCATGTGGATTCTCCTTCAAAGTTTCTCACCACGGGAAGTGACCTCTGCCACCTACTCGAGACGCATACGCAACGGCCTATTTCCGTGAACGGACTTCTTCTATAGTGACGTCGTCAGCATGTTTTAATGATTGAAAGAAAATGAAGATTTAGCTTTGAATGACAAATAAATAAATGTAAATACATCCTTTAACACACAGCAACCATATGCAATACCATATCATGGCGGCTATAATTAATATGTAGCGGTAGGGCTGGGACGAGTCCAAAGTTATTACCCGGGTACCCACCCCCCTATTACCCGACCCTACGCGGGTACCCGCTGTAGGTCTCAAGAGGTAGGTACAAACTGATTGGGAAAAGTTTGACCGTAGCTCTGGTAAAATGTGTTTAGATACATGCATGAAACGATCCGATGTATACACAGAAGTTGACTGACGTTTTATTTTTATTCAAACATATAAAAGTCAGAAGGAATGAGTAGTAGTCAGGAAGAACTGCGAACATTTGTGACTTGTAGTGTAAACATAAAGTTTTAGATACTTTTTGTCATTCAACAATATATCACGTGACTAACAGTGGGTCCGGGTTGTCCTGTGGGTACCTGGGTCCTACTCGGGTATGTTTGCCCGTTTCAACCCCAGAACATAAATCGTACACTAGACATGCTGGTAGTTCTGGAAAATAATGTCCTCCTATCAGAGAAAATAGTATATTTTACAAGCGTAGTGAGTGAGTGTCTGGAGTGAGCAGGGTTTACGACACTTACTGTAAAAACATTGTCCAGCCATATCACGCCCAGGGTCACCAGAAAGTGGCGTAACGCACAGTACCCATGTGGGAATCGAACCTGGTGCTACGGTGTGACGAGCCAACGCTATAGCCACTAGACTATCCTCTCGAATTTGGTGTTACGCCGCCCCTCAAGCCGCAGCGTACCCGAGGGACACCAAGGCCCACTCCACAAAGCGATCTTAGCGCTAAGATGATCGTAACTCCCATACTTTAACATAGGCTCACAATAGTCGCAGCGCTAAGATCGCTTTGTGCAAGTGGGCCCGAGCATGGACTCTCATCGTGATATTGCTGGAATGTTGCTAAAAGCGGCGTAAAACCATACTCACTCAGTCTCCGTATCGTGCCCTTGTGGGAAGCGAACCTGGGCTTCGGTGTGATGAGCCAACACTTTTACCCTGCGGGAAAGGTGAGTGAGTATAGTTTTACACCGCTTTTGGCCAAACTCCAGTAATATTGCGACGGAGACACCAGAAATGGGCTCTGTACACATGTGGGGAATCGAACTCCACAATTCGGCATGATGAGCGAACGCTTTAACCACTAGGCTACCCGGAGTGGTATACCTACCATCACCATTTCTCCATCAACAACATCTCGGACGGTTCTCTGCGGTGGCAGTTCCGAGTCTATCGGCGTCGCCACCGTCTCCAGCTTCCCGTCCTTGTAGGAACCTACAACCTATATATTCATATCAGAGTGTTAGTGTCTTTCTTTATTGTTTAACGCTACATATATATTCTAGTTATATAAATGCGGTCTGAAATTCCCCGATTCTTCTAGTCGCCTATTACGACAACATTGGTTGTTGAAGACCTATAATATAACCCGGAATCGTCATCGGTACATTTTACATCATCATCGTCACCATCATCAAAGTTATTCTCTACCTTGTGTTTGACTTTGTTCGTCTCATTCTCGAACTCTTCGTCCAGGATAAAGTTGTCCTCTCTGTCCCAGAATCCAGTCTTGTACACGATGCGGATTTTACCATCTTTCACTTCAAGTTCCTGTTCCGGTTTACCAGCAGCTGCTAGCTTCCTAGCAACTACATTTACCCCTGCAATAAGAGAAAAAGGACACTACAGCCCACACTTGTCGGCAACAAGAGAACACCAATGGTGATTATAAACCAATATAAACATTAGCAGTACAAAAGCATTAACATGTATTGATAATTCTGTCGGGCGCAACTCTGCCCATCACATTCTGTATTCTGTCCAAGAATACCTAAAGGGAAGCAAGCTGGTTACTGGGGATCCCATTCTGCTCCTCATTTCTCACGGGGACACACCCTGGTGTACTGAGGACCTTTTCTGCCCCGTATTTCCCACAGGGACACACCCTGATGTACTGAGGACCTATTCTGACCCGTTTTTCCGAAGGGGACACACCCTGATGTACGGAGGACCTATTCTGACCCGTATTTCCGAAGGGGACACACCCTGGTGTACGGAGGGCCTATTCTGCCCCGTATTTCCCACATGGACAGACCCTGATGTACTGAGGACCTATTCTGACCCGTATTTCCCACAGGGACACACCCAGATGTACTGAGGACCTATTCTGCCCCGTATTTCCCACAGGGACACACCCTGATGTACTGAGGACCTATTCTGCCCCGTATTTCCCACAGGGACACACCCTGATGTACGGAGGACCTATTCTGCCCCGTACTTCCCAAGGGGACACACCCTGATGTACTGAGGACCTATTCTGCCCCGTATTTCCAACAGGGACACACCGTGGTGTACTGAGGACCTTTTCTGCCCCGTATTTCCCACAGGGACACACCCTGATGTACGGAGGACCTATTCTGCTCCGCATTTCCCACGGGGACACACCCTGGTGTACGGAGGACCTATTCTGCCCCGTATTTCCCACAGGGACACACCCTGATGTACTGAGGACCTATTCTGCCCCGTATTTCCCACAGGGACACACCCTGATGTACTGAGGACCTATTCTGCCCCGTATTTCCTACAGGGACACACCCTGGTGTACTGAGGACCTATTCTGCCCCGTATTTCCAACAGGGACACACCCGGATGTACTGAGGACCTATTCTGCCCCGTATTTCCGAAGGGGACACACCCTGATGTACTGAGGACCTATTCTGCCCCGTATTTCCAACAGGGACACACCCTGGTGTACTGAGGACCTATTCTGCCCTGTATTTCCCACAGGGACACACCCGGATGTACTGAGGACCTTTTCTGCCCTGTATTTCCCACAGGGACACACCCTGGTGTAATGAGGACCTCTTCTGCCCCGTATTTCCCACAGGGACACACCCTGGTGTACTGAGGACCTATTCTGCCCCGTATTTCCCACAGGGACACACCCTGGTGTACTGAGGACCTATTCTCACAAGGCCCAGCGGGTTTCTGCCTATTTACCACCCGACACTAGCTGTTGTAGTAATTATTTTGTGCTACAATGTACTGACTCACCCATTTCTTTCAGAAAATCCTCAAAATTTTCACTCCGACACAGTTTCCATTTGCCTCTAAATTTCTGCTGAATTTCGTCCAGTGCCATATCTAGTCAGGAGCAGTAGGCGGCCCAAGGTGACTGGAGAGTCTAGAGATATGTAGTAACTGTAACGCTGTTACATCTGCAGATCGGTCAAGGTACATCAGAAGATGTGATAACGCGATCACCTGCTGCATCAGACAAACCATATAACCTGGTAACCGCATTGTGCAGGAGACACTGACGTAAACTGCTTGGCAAAGGAAAGTATACACCCATGTTTGATGGTGGCTAAAATGAAACAAACGAGAAATGTTGTTTTTTTTATCCTGAGTACGTTATTTGATACGGATATCATAGTTGTGTTTTTGGACCTTCAGTCTGCAGTGTTTCGGCGACTGTTTTCTGCCTAGTAACGGTTTGCTAGGATTTGCGATTTTTTGGCAAATCTAATTTTCTAGTGTATGCTTCTTTGCCCTGCAGTTTATGTTACGAAATGAAATGACAAATCTTTCCACACACATGTATCAAGTTTATTCAATCGAAGTCAGGTGTGGTTCCCATGGCATGACCCCAGATAGGCGTCTAATCCATGTACACTGTTTTCATGCACGAAACAAGCGCCTATATCACTTGTACTCGATCTTTGCGCGCCATCTCCAATGCAACAAGAACTGTAGTATAACCATTTTGTGGTGACGTCATTGCCAGGTCAGTCTCAATGATAGGTACCAATGATAAGAGAGTTCTACACAAAACTACCGAGATCTCATGTAATACGAAAGTCGATAAACATCATGTGTTTTCCTATCCGGTTGTTGTGAAGAGGACAGTTTTAACATTTAAAACATTCGGTTAACGATGTCGGTTACAAATGAAATATCCGGGGATCAAATACTCAATAACACCTGCAAATCTGAAAACACCTAATACAATCTACGGCCATCTGGTGTTGATACTTAATTTTGAGCACGAAGTTACATGATCAGTAAGAATAGTTGACCGCTGGTTTGCTGGAAAATGACCACTGGAAAAGTCATCACGTGATCAAATGGTCAGCTGTAAGCTTCGACTCCTTGTGACCAGACACTACCAACCAAGGCAATCGATAACATGTGGAGGGTACATGCATCAATAGTATATCAGCCCGGCGTTATTTGTCATTCAGTCCCTCACATTTAAGTGCTTCCGGAATGCCTTTGTAAAGACCCGCTGGCTAAACACGCTTGAATATCCTCTTACAGATGATGTCTCCCACGTCTACTGTCTGAAACAATGATACAATGCGAGAACAGCTCAATGTATTATTACAGCGAATAACCTATCCAGCATTATCAGTTGTATTATATTGAGGATATGTGTATTTTCTTGTCAGAAAACATGTTTATTTCCTCGTGTGATCTGACAAAGTTTTTATTTTCATGAGTGGCGCAGTGAGAAATATCATCTATGTCAGGTCACGAGGTGAGATGAAGATGCTCTTTGACAAGAATACTGAAATGCTATTTATAGTATGTATTTCCTAATGTCCTTCCTGATGTTTCTCTGAAAACCATGGTGTCCTTGAGGCAGATTGAAAGTAGTTCCGGCAAAAAGTGATATTACACTGGACATATCGATTTTACATTTTCAGAAAAATACAATATTTACCAGTAAATAATTAAATAAATATGTCGTTGAAAAATGCATAATATATCAGTGTTATAATTTGCAGCAGTAAGCTAAGCTCGATCCCGCTTCGTTAGATTCATGATATATCCCGAACTTTCGGAATCTTTCTTCAAGAAACTCCCAGGCAAAAGAAAGTATACACCCATGTTTGATGGTGGATCAAATGAAACAAACAAGAAATGGTTATCCGATTGAGATGTTTTTGATACTTGATATCAGTACTCTTATTGTCGATTTTCGGCGTATGTTTTCAACCCAGTAAAGTTTTTTTTAACTTTTGGAATTCTTTAGACAAATCCAATTTGCAAGTGTTTATGTCTTTATGCCCGGGCGTTTATCTATTTATCGCATTGATCTCATTTTGACAAATGTCAAAGCAACCGACGATATCTCAAGGGTCGTTGGTGAAAGAACCCGGCATGTTTCTCTAGTTGGTGACAAGTACTTGGTCATATTATAGGAGACAAAGAGGCACGACTGTCACGGAGCAGATACAAAATGGCCTTGATTTCTGCATTTCAATGTGAGTATGTCACTTCGTCGACAAAAATAAATTAGTCTTGTCATAAAATTGATAAAGGTGCGATTTTAAAAAAGTGAATATTTTAGTTAGGAAACATTTATTAACTAAACACATTTCAAAGAGCATAAGACATCTCTACTGAGACCATAGTCCACTGTCCCATTCAGGCTTCGTCATAAGCATGGGTTTATGAATCACTCTCACATAGTGGTGACACCAGTTACTGCCATTAACTTTGGGATGTTGTTTCTTTGGCAGTTGTATTGTAAATATCGATGATCACTGACACCTGTATTGTAAATATCGGTGATCACTGGCAACCGTATTGTAAATATCGATGATCACTGGCAGCTGTATTATAAAGATCGCTGATCGGTAGTAGCTGTATTGTAAATATCGGTGATTGGTGGCAGCTGTATTGTAAATATCGGTGATCGCTGGCAGCTGTATTGTAATATCGGTGATCACTGGCAGCTGTATTGTAAATATCGGTGATCAGTAATAGCTGTTTTGTAAATATCGGTGATCGGTGGCAGCTGAATTGTAAATATCGATGATCACTGGCAGCTGTATTATAAATATCGGTGATCACTGGCAGCTGTATTGTAAATATCGGTGATCGGTGGCAGCTGTATTGTAAATATCGGTGATCACTGGCAGCTGTATTGTGAATATCGGTGATCAGTGACAGCTGTATTGTAAATATCGGTGATCGGTGGCAGCTGTATTGTAAATATAGGTGATCGCTGTCAGCTGTATTGTAAATATCGATGATCGTGCGCCACTTGCCATAAGTAAAATAAACGACTGATTGATTGATACTGTTAACAGCTGCTGGAGATTCTAGCTCACTTACTCACCATGACCATTTCATCCTGGATAAGCTCCCGACAGATACGCTGTGGCTTGAGGTCAGACCCCACTGGCCGTGAGGTCACCACCATCCGCCCGTCGCTGTACACGACCTTCACCTTCACAGGATAAACAAGCAGGAGATGCTTGGATTTTGTATCGAGATGAGATATTGTTTCCGCTACAGCAACAAAACCAGATATTTTTGCCAGGATGAGCCTGACTTTTTCAAAAGAGAAAAACCTTGCAACAATGTAATTTTTGTGGCAGGCATCTTATTTTATTTTCAACAGTAATTGTAAGCATAATTATATTTGCCTCCATACGCATGTCAGGTATGCTACATTTCTAATCAGAAGTGGCTTCTGTTAAAGCCTCTATAACATGTTTATATTAGTTTTATCATCAGTATCTTGTTCACAATATTCATCGGTGTTGAGAGTTTATAGGAGACTTTAAGTGCTTATAGTGTCGATCATTGAGCTTTCACTTCAGTGAATGCGCCTTTTCCAATTAACATGTGATCTAGTGTTTACTTTCACTGACACGAGAAAGCAAATGTAGTACCTTTACAATTGTTATAGCTTACAGTCTCCTATCTTTCCCCAATTCATCTTGTGTCTTGGATTTTTGGTTTACCATAAAGGGAGATAATACAAGTCTGGCGCCAGTGCTGTTTCAGCAGTTGTACATGTCGAATATGTACCTGTTGGAGCCATGTATCACCCGTCTTACACTTCTCAGAAAAAGTTTTTTTTCCGACCGACAATTTTTCGAAATCGTCTTTCCGTGTTTGACTGTCATTAAGTTCGATCACTTAACAAGATGTAGTAACTGATATTTCATTGTACGTTGCATTCGCATGAACGTGAAGGGTCATGTGACCGGATAACGTATCCGTGGGTAGCATCTTCGGCTTTCATCCTGTATTACCTTATGTTTAACTCTGTTGGTCTCTATTTCACATTCCTTTCCCAGGTCAAACACATCGTCCTGGTTCGATAGTCCGGTTTTCGTCGATATCCTTATCTGACCGTCCTTGACCTCAATTACTTGTTCCGGCCTACTGGACTCCGCCATTTTACGGAGCAAGACGTTAACCCCTGAAAGGTTAATATAAGTTTCATTTTCGTTGAAGCAAAATTAAAACGACCGAGAAAGGGCAGCATGTTGTCTATCCTAAAGAGGTCCGACTCTGCATATGTTAAAGAGTGGCTATGCTCCACAGTTTGGTATCCATCTTTAATCTTGGTCTAGACGATGTATTATTGCCATATAAATGATATTGTGTCTTAGTGAACTAGTGAGTAAGTACAGTTTTACGCCGTTTTCGGCAATGTTCCAGCAATATCATGGCGGAAATCGAACCCGGACCTTCGGCGAGACGAGCGAACGCTTTCGCAACTAGGCTACCCCACCGCCACTTTCTGTGTACAAAGGGGCGACATCATCAGACAGATCGATATTCAGTATAAAAGACAGTTTTGACGGGCCTGAATCAAACTTACTATGCCTACGAATTTGCGAGACTAGATCCCTTTAAAACACTCGCATCTCAGAGATCCAAAACCCTAACTATACATTCCAGCTAAATGGCAGCTTAATGGCTGATTCAATCATCAGGCTACACGCTGACTGCTCACTATCATGGCGTGACAACAATATGTAAAGGCTTGAACCCTTCAACGAATGCATGGTATTCGGTCTACAAGAGACAACAAACATGCAATGCAAGTTACGGCGTACGATGTCGCTATGGAGCCATGTTGATTGTTGGTTGGTTTGTTGTTTAGCGCCGCACTCAGCAATATTCCAGCTATATGACGGCGGTCTGTAAATAATCAAATCTGGACCAGACAATCCAGTGATTAATATCATGAGCATCGATCCACGCAATCGGGATCGATGACATGCATCAACCAAGTCAGCGAGCCTGACCACCCGATTCCGTTAGTAAAATTCCTTTGTAAAAGACACACTCTCTGTGTAACAAGGATAGCTGCGAACTTTCTATACAAAATCAAATTGCTAATGTCTGTTCAGCTCTTGCAGGGACCATCAATTGGCTTGACCTCGGTCACCTTTAATGTCTAACTGAGTCGAAAGTGCGAGTCATGGGATATGGAAATCACAAGTGATTATATGTATCACGATGAAACATGTTATTACTGTCAGGGTTAATGCGGAGAGAGTTATGGGCAAATTGTGGACATTCAGTCTGTATGAATACGGAATCAGTAAACACACTGAGCTCATACAAATCTCAGTCACAAGAAAGAGCGGCATATATTCGGAATGACGTCACCACGCGTCTCACAGACAGCTATTGTTGTTTTGGATCTAGAATAATCATGCTTCGAAGACGGCTCACACTGTAAAGTTGTCTGGAGCGTGTGGTTAATCATGGTAATTTTCTATTTATTTTAAAGTTCCAATTTTACTTTCCTTAAAACCATATTAAACTGAACGTGGTGTATCAACAAAATGTCGGGCAAAAGAAAGTATACGCCCATGCTTGATGGTGGCTTACAATGAAACAAACAAGAAATGGTTATTCGATGGTTGATTGGTTGGTAGGTCGTTCAACGCAGCACTCAGCAATATTCCAGCTTTTTGACGGCGGTCTGTAAATAATCGAGTGTGGACCAGACAATCCAGTGATTGACATCATGAACATCGGTCCACGCAATTGGTATAGATGACATGCTTCAACCAAATAGCGAGCCTGACCACCCGATCCAGTTAGTCGCCTCTTACGACAAGCATAGTCGCCTTTTTTGGCAAGCATGGGTTGCTGAAGACCAATTCTACCCCGGACCTTCACGGGTCTGTTCGATGGGGATGTATTTGATACGGGTGTAGAAGAACTTGAGCGTCACATTTTCACAGTAGACAGTAATGAGCAGCGTGAAGCAGGTATTTCCAAGTCTATGCTTTCTCTTGCCCGTCAGTTTGTCCACCAGATTAAGTTGTGTGACCCGTATTGACATTATCTTGCAGGGCCCCGTTTCACAAAGCGATCATAGCCGTAAGATGATCGTAACGCCCAAACTTTAACATAGGTTTGGGATAGTCATAAGCCCATAAATAACTGCTTTGTGGAATGACCCCTCGCGTCATTTCGGACCATGCCAATGCCATATTATTGTTACTGTGTCCAAAAGAGAGAGGAGAGACACACAGAGAGGAGTGGGGGGGGGGGGGGGAGAGAATGGGAGGTAGAGGGATAAAGAGAGAGAGAGACGTCCATTCACGACGCAATATAAGTGCAATAATCGTTAAACCCCATTTCACCTTACCTCAAAATGGTAACACAGATTGAGCATAGTTCGACCTAACTGAATTGTGTTTTTTGATATTGCCAAAACACAGGATAGTATTCGTCACATTAAAAGAAACGAAATTTTACAAATATAAACTAGCCATTCAAAACATCTGCAGGAGAAAATTGGTACAACGAGTTTCTCATTGGCAAAATTTTCGGTTTTAAGGCTAAACTAAGCTGAGATTATTGTTTCGGAAACACACAAGTCTGAACCATCGGCATGTGGATAAGTCGCTTATTACTTCACGTGGTAAATACAGCGGAATTCTATTTTCGTGACAAAATGCTAAACTTACCCATTTCTTTTAGAAATTCGTCAAAGTTTTCGCTTCTATCAAGCTTCCATTTTCCTGCAAACATCGTCTTAATCTCCTCCAGTGCCATGTCACACTAAAATCAGCGACCTGCAGCAGACGACAACGCGGCAGACGACAAGTCCTCAACGATATAGCAAAGAATGGGAAATTGGTTCCCTGAACGTGTGATTTACCACGTGACCGGTGGATCGATATTCCTTCACCAATATAATATTAGTTTCGTGTGAGAATAGATTGTTCCGGTTTATTAAACCCCCCTTCCTCACCTACTCCACCAGCAACTGCTGTTGTGTTTTTGCCTGAAGTAGAATAAGATTTGTTTTTAAGTTTTGAGGCCAAACAGCTGTTGCTCTGCTAGATTTTGTAGTCCGCCCGCAGGTCCACAGCTCCATAGTAATACATTATGACATAAGACGTTATGTCTCCAACTCTCCAGCTCTCTGCGTTTACATGTTTAATGTCCTCACACATTGCTGATCATAGTGACAAAGAGGCTATGGGGCGGTGGGGCAGCCTAGTGGTGTAAAGCGTTACCTCGTCAAGTCGAAGGCCCGGGTTCGTTTCCCACATGGGTTCAATGTGTGAAGTTCATTTCTGGTGTCCCCCGCAGTGATATTGCTTCAATATTGCTAAAAGCGACATAAAGCCATACTCACTCACTCACTCACAAGAAGGTTATATGAGTGGACCACGTAGTACCTCGTCCACAATTCATAGTACCATGTCTTCATAGTACAGTGGTCAGGATGATCTTACTCTAACGGTGGTCGTCAGGATGATCTTACTCTTGACCTTATAAGCCTACTACATGAAGCTGTAGTCTTCGAATTCCCACAAGTGCAAACCAGAGCTCATTACACCCCTGTGGAGGGGGAGAGTGGGAAGCGTGTTTCTAGCTCATGCGGCGACTGCCAAGCGTACATTGCCTGTGGTACTTCATTCATTACGACAACTCTTGACTACCATTTACAGTAAATGATGACAAAGTTTGACAACAGACTGAATCAGAAGTGAGTGAGTTTTGTTTTACACCGTTTGGAGAGGAGAAGTGGGGTTTAACGTCGTGATCAACTTATTGGAGTTGCAGATTTTCAATTTGTGTGGCTGTTTGTACTAGTTCGGATACCACGCCGCAGTTTAACACGGGTATCACATTGAGACACAAATACTTCGATCGGGACAGTCCTTGTTTTATCTGCGACATGTTTAGCTCCACATAGCAACAAGTACCTTCTCTGAACGTCTTTTGGTATGACGCGGCCAGGGGATCGGACCACCGACCTTCAGCTCGCTTTGTCTATACACTAGACCAAGGAGGCAGTCTTGTTCTGTTTGGAACACTATTTCAAATAACGGCCTGGGTGAAGCTATGAAACCCAATAGCAGGGAGCGGGTACATATCAGTGGTCCTCATCGGATCACTGTAGTCCCGAACGGGACCAGTTTGTTTGGTTGGTTGTTGCACTTAACAGTATTCCAGCCACATGACGACAGTCTTAGATAATTGAGTCTGGACCAGACAACCCAGTGATTGATATCATGAGCATGATCCACGCAGTTTCAATACGATGACATGCAGCGAACCTGACCACCTGATCCCGTTAGTCGCCTCTTACGACAAGCATAGTTGCCTCTTATGACAAGAATGGGTTGCTGAACACCTATTACAAACCGAATCTTCACGGGTCCTCATCAACCACTAATCAAACAGCCACGTCACACTCGCTCCACGCTTGGGACCTGTCCTCAAAGCAATCCCCACGCGTCTTTCCAAAGAGTGGCGTTTTCTTAAAAAAAAACATGATTTTAGAGGAAATGTGAGATCTGATTATGCTTATCAATCAGTTAATGCTTTACAAATCGCCAATCGAACCTACCATCTGGGCAACCAGGAGAACTAGCCCGCAGTTCGAGGAAGGGTCTGTTGTCGTCTCATTCTCCATGTTGACTCCGGCATCCTAAGCTTATGCAGCAGGTGACTAAATGGATAATTGCTTGTTATCGTACCCTAACGAAATGGATGGCCAGGATCGGTCACTTTGTGGATTGCTTGTTATCGTACCCTAACGAAATGGATGGCCAGGATCGGTCACTTTGTGGATTGCTTGTTATCGTACCCTAACGAAATGGATGGCCAGGATCGGTCACTTTGTGGATTGCTTGTTATCGTACCCTAACGAAATGGATGGCCAGGATCGGTCACTTTGTGGATTGCTTGTTATCGTACCCTAACGAAATGGATGGCCAGGATCGGTCACTTTGTGGATTGCTTGCCGTCTCTAGTCCTTGTCAATTATCGCCTTAATCATTCTTGGTTTCCAATTGTCGATGTCGGCATTTGCGCTTGTGCAATTACAATCTCACGTAAACGAGTTTTTCAAGTCTTGATATATATATAATCCTGTTACGAACAAGGCCAATTATTGATTTCCCAAGTCTGTTGAGAAATTTGCGTCGCGTAGTTTCTGGCCAATATACCTCCCTGTTTACAAATAACATGAATGTTGTTAGACAAAAACACACTTTTTTATTTATTAAAAGCATTGAAAATGGGCACTTTCTTGAAATGTACATTATTGTGGATGTTTTTAGAGCCCTGTATATAATGTCCCGGACAAATTCCTGTGGCAAAACTGTGAATCTGAATCTGAATATTACTACATCTAGGATATACTGAGTGAGTAGGTGAGTGAGTTGTTTTTAACGCCGCTTTTAACAGTATTCCAGTTACGTCACGGCGTGAATGATGTGTCGAATAGGTTTGATGTACATATTGCCTGGAACCAGTTTTGAATATAGATATATTTAACTCGAAATGACATGACACTGCAATTGTGCTGCAGGGCAAAAGAAAGTATACACTTTGGGCAGATATACATAAAAACAGCTTTTCATCCCCAACACTTTGCTCAAGCAAGACATGGGCAATTTCGTAGGAAAATAACGTTTAAACCCAGTTATGTTTACCATTACAATCAAGTTGTTTTAATAATTTAAAGCATCAGGATGGCGATACGATTCCGTTTTGAATATTGTTAATCAATATTTAAGTACTCTAATTGGGCTAGCTACAAAGAAAGGAATACGACCAGTCTCACCCAGAACAGCCTTATTAGAGGGGTACTTTCCAACACCGAGGAATTTTTTGAAATATAATGTATGAAACCTTTTCTATTACATCAAAATACATGTATGTAACTCCCCAAATGTCCGCGCCATACAATAAAATTGGTGAATACCCCACTCAGACACAGTATACCGACTCCATGCGAAACACTGGAAGCTAGGGGCCAAATGCATCACCATCAAATAACTATTTCGTGTTCGTTTTATTTCAGCTTCCATCAAAGGGTGAGGTTATTGTATCTGAAGCATAACTTATTTTGTCCTCCCCGCGAACACCCACCCATCCGAGGATATGAAATGGTGGGCTCCTTACAGCAAAGCTATTCACTAAACTTCTTACATTCAAAACTTGCAGGGAACCAATTCTAACCCAGATTCCCCTCCAGGTGAACACATATGAAGACCAGGGGCGCCTACATTAGATGACCGTGACTGCAAAGTTTTGTGAGAAAAGGCATCTAAAAAGTCTACAGAGGGTATAGGGCTATGTCGCATTCTACCAAGCCCTGTACCCGTGGAGATCCGGTGGAGAATTGGTTTCAGCTACCCATGCTTGTCGTAGGTAGCGACTAACAGGATCGGGTGGTCAGGCTCGCTGACTGGTTGAAACATGTAATCGTATCCCAGTTGCCTGGTTTGTCTGTTCCATACATGAGTATTTACAGATCACCGGTATACAGATGCAATATTTAGAAAATTGTTAAAATCACAAGGAACGAGCCACGCCGTCAATTTCATCATCTTCCCGAAGCTATGTATTAAAATTACTATAAACGTCGCCGAAAACAAACAAACAAACGAACAAAACAAGCCCTGCCTATATGTTTAATGTTCACTGGCCGACAACCTCAATTCTATGGAATCCTATAAAGGACGTTGTCGCATTGTTGCATCGTCGCGCTTTGGTTGACTTTGAGATTTTTTGCTTGTTTTTGTCATGGTGAAATCACGACGATGTCCTTTCCTGAATTCCATATAATTCCCCACTGTATTGGTTGCCAGAGATGGAATAGCGAACTTGCTGGTGGTTCTTAAATTACATTAGTCAGGAGCTTTAAGTTACTAAAGGGTCGTTGTATGCGTATTTTGACACACGAGCGAACATGCTGACAAAGCAAGAACCATAATCAGGACCAATCTTGGATTCGAACCCACGATCATAGGTTCCCGGCACGGCGCAGGGACGCACCTCCCCGAGACAAGGGCGTTAACATTTGTTACAAGCTTGTAACACCAGTAAATGAAGCGGTGTAGCTAGCATCTGACAATAATACTGAATTCTATATGTTCTCATGAAGCATGTTTCCAACTTTGAACATGAGTTACATTTGACTGATTTGCGAAGGGAATGTATGTACAGTTCTAACATGTGGAGAAAAATATAGCCTGGGTCATGATCATAGAATTGTTCATACATTTAGTTAGATTTACTTTGATTCCCATTAAAATAAGATCTTCAACTCCGGTGACACACCTTTCTGCGTTAAGATCTTACAGCGATTCCAATGGTGTTTTTGTTTACATCCGGAACTGGTCGTTTAACTTCGTTCTCCAGATAGAGAAATCAGAAAAGCTGGTCCGAATGCTTCCCTCACTGGAACCAACAGTTTAGAAGGCTCGACGTTGATGGGCTGACGAGAACATTCCCCTTACTGGACCTCCTATGGAAGGGCTGACAGATGTTTACACAGAGAGGTATCGTATCAGACTAAAAGATTCTGGAAGTTTAGTAATATTATGCAACAATTCACGGTGGTCCTTTCGTAAAGTTTAGTCGTTTATCAATTCCCTGAAGGCGTCCATTAGCATGTCATAACGAAGACTTTTGTACATAGTGACATTTGAATCTTCCAAACCCCAGTCTAATTTCAAAAGAGACCGTGATTTCCCCGAAAGCTCTACTATTGCGCGTGCCTTTTCGCTCGCTGTGACTGCTTCCGGGTGCGCAATAGCAACCATAAGGGCGAAGTCACACATTCGTATATTTATGTATCCTGGACTTGTCATCCTCTCCAGGAGTATTTGTTTAATGAAGTTAGCCTTCACCGTTTTCACTTTCAGTTGCTCTTTCACCCATTCCTGTAACATAACAAATGTTATTATGTCTTTGTGGCGAGAGACCAATCATTTAGGGGTAGGTGGAGGAGGGGAGAGAGAAGAGGGATGGGTTGTTGTTTTTGTTAATGTTTTCCAGAATAAAATGGATAAACATGTCAACAGCTTATACGAAAAAAAGAAACTGTGTCACATGGATGAGAACAGATGTTTCCTGTTTCGAGCTGATGGTCGACAACGTGTGTACAGACGTGTGTCCAGGAGAGTTCAGGCTACACTAGTGCTAGTAGTAGTAGTAGTAGTAGTAGTAGCAGTAGTAGTAGTTGTAATAATATTAATAGCAGAAGACGTAGTGTAGTACTGGTGATAGTAGAAGTAATAGTATAAGGCATGGTAGTGCGTCTAAGAAAGGATTAAAGAAACATGTGTAGAGTTATATACAGCAGAGTTAGACGTTTGTTGTGTACCTTAGTAAATTCCGTCATATCGCAAACGTCACGTGACAGAATGTGGATATTCTTCATATTGCTGAGGCAAAGGTCATCTGCTTCCGGGTCCAGACTAAAGTTGAACTCCTTCAGAACATGTTCGCCAAGACCTCGAGTTCCAAACAAATAATAATAATAATGATAATAATAATCATCATCATCATCATCATCACACATGACATGATCTCAAGTGTGTCTCTTTCCTATATACAAACATTTTACCGTCATCACTGCATCCCCATCTTTACATCACGTGCATGGCGTCAGTCTCATCAATTCTTTACTTGTTTTACTTACTTTCATCTGTTGCGCTTTTAGCATACACGAGTTCAGCGCTTTTTTACGAATGCTAATAGGATTACTATTAGTTATCATTATTCCAATTATTAAAGATAGAGACGTATATGTAAGTAATGTTACAGAGCACGGGTACTGACTGAGAAACCAAGGGACATCGGGAGCGACTCACCCCAGACCACCAATAGTGTTTCGGAAAGGTTGGTTGGTTGGTTGGTTGGTTGGCTCGTTGTTTAACGCCGCACTCAGCAATATTCCAGCTACATGACGGCGGTTTGTAAATAATCGAGTCTGGACCAGACAAGCCAGTGATTGATATCATGAGCATCGATCCACGCAATTGGGATCGATGACATGCATCAACCAAGTCAGCGAGTTTTCGAAAGGAACGTTGGAAGATTATATATTGACTTCAATTACATAAAAAACAATACAATACCATCTATATTTCCCCCCATGATGTACACATCATTTATGCTGCCAGCAAAGTCTGGGTCCAAGTTGATCGCCAACGCAACATTTGTCAGTGAGCCCAGTGTCACCAGAGAGATTTCACCTGTGAATAGAAGCAGACGTGGTATCGGTCATAATTCAGTTTAGTAAGGATGAATTTTAACTCTTGAACATTTCAACTGAAGCATGGGGGTGGGAGGATACTTGAACAGAGATGAAATAGAGTCATGATTGACGGAATGGTAGCATCCCGGCCTCAGTTGGGGAATTTACTGTTAATGTGAAGTTACACTTCATAACGTGGGCATCGGACTACGGAGCAAGCTCAGCAGCTACCGGGACTCTATGTTAAAAAGTAGGAGTTTGGTTCAACACAGGCTGTATGTCAGGCCCGAGTGATGTAAGTTTTAGACGTTTACAAAGCGCGGGCATAGCACTGATGGACCAACAAACATAATCAGGGGGAATCTGGGATTCGAACACACGGACACAGGTTTCTGTAGCACCTCATGGCCACAACTCTACACAGCAAACTGCGACCCCTCAGGAGACGGGCACCCGTGCACCTTCAAAGTTAAGCATGTTACGACACCCGTAGCGCTGTATGATTTTTGTAAGGTTATGTACACGCCCAAGCCAACCAATGAAGCAAATAAGTTTTGTCTAAAAGTTGTTATTTGTTGAGTTTGCACACCAAAAGAGGGAATAGCTGGAACATACATCTGGTTCGCTTGTCACTTACGAGATGATCAAGCACTCTGGAAAACAAGAAAGTACTCGGGGGAAAAACGACGATCATGTACTGGGAAAAACGACGACCAAGTATTCTGGATAACGTCAAGAAAGAACACGGAATACACGACGATCATGTACTGGGAAAAACGACCACCAAGTATTCCGGATAACGATAAGAAAACAATCTGGAAAAACGACAAAGCACCTTGAAAATCGATTTGCGATCTAACAGTATGGTGAACGAACTGGATTGTTATTTCAGCCAGTTGGTCATTACTGAGCGATTTCGACAAATCACATATACATTGTATTAGATGTACCTGTCTTAGATGTACTTCACTTGTTGGCCTGGCGACAGGGCGCGAATTCAAACCTAACGTTAGCACAGTGTTCGAAGCCGTTGTTGGTTTCCCCTGCTGTCACAAAAATGCAATATTCCTAATAACGGTGTCACTCACTCACTCAACTTACCAGGGTGTTGTTTGGCCATTTTTGTCAACGCTACAACTGCGTTTTCATGTTGAAAGACGTCAGTGTCGACGGTATCCTCCCAATCGATGTTGCCAAGACCATCGACGCCATGAACCCTGAACCGATCAGGTTTCAAATCTGGGGCCAGCCCATGAAGGGCTCTGTCGCTCCCGCAGTAGATAGGTACCTTGGTAAATAAACGGCACGTGTTCACTTCAACGCTTGTGACAGATAACAGTGGTCGAAATATATGTCAGGTCATTAATAATATAAGTTAATAATATAAAATTGCATGGGATTTAGAGTGGTCCTATAAATAACCAAATTGATCTCGGCTTTTGTTTCTGAAATGTATTTGTTAATAGGCTCGACGGTAAGAAACACCACTGTCCTTATAAAAATAATATGTGAACAACATTTGTGAAATTTAGTGTGGGTGGTTATTTGTATTTCTCCTTAAATGCAGACGACGAAACAGTTTGTATATGTTGGTTTCCCTCCAAAAATGTCTTCGGTGGATTTGTTTCATCCTGCAAGCAAGTCTGTTTTCTTTATTATCATCCATTCAACAGCCATCACCAAACACGTGTCAACAGCCATCACCAAACACGTGTCAACAGCCATCACCAAACACGTGTCAACAGCCATCACCAAACACGTATCAACAGCCATCACCAAACACGTGTCAACAGCCATCACCAGTCACCCAGAACGTGGATCACGAAACCTCTTTAACTGGTTCCCTCTCAGTGTTATCTCCCTTTGTTTCCTGTATAGGCAGTGTAGTAAGCTGGGTGACTGTCTTTACGAAACAATCGACGGGATGCAGTTTTTCATCACCCACATCCGGAAATAGTTGAACCAATATACATATATCAGGTTTATATATTTGTCAAATGCACGTGACTAGACTAGTTAATTTCACTCGAAAAAGACCAATTCTAATCTCGTCCCTCAAACCGGCAGCCAGTTTCAGGTTTATACATTTGTCAAATGCACGTGACTAGACTAGTTAATTTCACTCGAAAAAGACCAATTCTAATCACGTCCCTCAAGCCGGCAGCCAGTTTCAAAACCACAATTAAACATCATCTATATTACTTTGAGCTGGTAATAATAAATTCGTTACATGCGTATGAAGCGGTATTTTACAATCATTCAGCGTTACAACATCGACTTCGAAAGGCCAATCAGCTCGTGAGACACACGCTAGTGTATTGGTTGAGGGGTGGACATGCACTAGCAGGTAATAACAACCCCCTATTGTTTGTCTGTTGTTTAACGCCGCACTCGGCAATATTCAAGCCATGTAACGGCGACATGGAAATAATCGAGTCTGGACAAGACAAGCGAGGTTGACCATCCGATCTCGTTAGTCGCCTCTAACGACAAGCACGGGTTGCTGACACCTATTCTAACCCGGATGTCCACGTTATAAATATATTTAATATTAATTCGCTGTACTGTTCCGTTCCCTCGCTTAACTACCCGTTCCCTTGTGATAACTTTCGCGTTTGCTAAGACATTATTACAATAGAATACTGGACAATAGCTAAGGGAATGCAAATTTATTGTGAGGGAACTATAGTATAGTTTTACCATGGCAGAAAGAGGCTTCCGTAAAAAGCTTAGGTTACTAGGGACCAATTTTATCCCACAATCTCCACAAGGTATCTCCCATCTGTGACGCACCTGTTTTCCACAAAGGTTTACGACTCGAGCTGCGTTTCGACAACTGTTTTCCAGACTAGTGTTTCCCCACGTACACGTTATAGCGAGGACCTCAATGTTTGGGGAGGAGAAGGCATACATGATGGCCACAGCATCATCCACTCCTATGTCGGCGTCTATGATAACCTTGCGCATGCTCACCTAACTACGTCACTGAAACAAAAAGAAGAAGAATATAATGATTTTGTGTTGCAATTAATCGTTAACAAATACAAATGCTGATCTGCGTACCCGAAGTCAATTAAAAATGAAAATTTGGGAATTGCCATAGGTGCACCTACACCCACGATTTGTCCTTTTCATAGAGCAAAAATGCACCTCGACAAATTGATGCTTGATGCTAGGCATGCATCGACACTGTGCTTGATCGCAAGTAATTGGCGTATTCCGAGGCACCACGAAGGCTTGCACAGTCACGTTACAGACAGAGGCCAATATACCTGGTGGCTGAAAAGTTGTGTGCCTCATTGCGAAGGATGTGACAATTTTATGTAAAACTACAAAACTTTCCATGCCCTCAGTCTGCAATTGAACAAAAAACACAAGCAGGCACAGCATATTTGATCATATGTGTGCAGGCATCAAAGTGACACGGTATCCTGTGTGGGTGAAAATGGACAAGATTGGCTATCGCGCTGTCTCTATTCCCAACTGACACCAACAGCCATCCATGAGGACATGGCGTCGACATTAAGGGATAATGTGCCTTCCTGTGCCACTGAAGTGAGCAGCAGAAACATTAGAGGATGATGGTCCTACCTGTGCCATTGTAGTGAGCTAAAGAAACATTAAAGGATGATGGTCCTTCCTGTGCCATTGAAGTGAGCAACAGAAACATTAGAGGATGATGGTCCTTCCTGTGCCATTGAAGTGAGCAACAGAAACATTAGGGGATGATGGTCCTTCCTGTGCCACTGTAGTGAGCAACAGAAACATTAGAGGATGATGGTCCTTCCTGTGCCATTGAAGTGAGCAACAGAAACATTAGGGGATGATGGTCCTTCCTTTGTCACTGAAGTGAGCAGAGGAAACATTAGAAGATGATGGTCCTTCCTGTGCCATTGAAGTGAGCAACAGAAACATTAGGGGATGATGGTCCTTCCTGTGCCATTGAAGTGAGCAACAGAAACATTAGAAGATGATGGTCCTTCCTGCGCCATTGAAGTGAGCAACAGAAACATTAGAGGATGATTGTCCTTCCTGTGCCACTGAAGTGAGCAGCAGAAACATTAGAGGATGATGGTCCTTCCTGTGCCACTGTAGTGAGCAGCAGAAACATTAGGGGATGATGGTCCTTCCTACGCCACTGAAGTGAGCAGCAGAAACATTAGGGGATGATGGTCCTTCCTGTGTCATTGAAGTGAGCAGAAGAAACATTAGAGGATGATGGTCCTTCCTGTGCCACTGTAGTGAGCAGCAGAAACATTAGAGGACGATGGTCCTTCCTGTGCCACTGTAGTGAGCAGCAGAAACATTAGAGGATGATGGTCCTTCCTGTGCCACTGAAGTGAGCAGCAGAAACATTAGGGGATGATGGTCCTTCCTGTGCCACTGTAGTGAGCAGCAGAAACATTAGAGGATGATGGTCCTTCCTGTGCCACTGTAGTGAGCAGCAGAAACATTAGAGGATGATGGTCCTTCCTGTGCCATAGAAGTGAGCAGCAGAAACATTAGAGGATGATGGTCCTTCCTGTGTCACTGAAGTGAGCAGCAGAAACATTAGAGGATGATGGTCCTTCCTGTGCCACTGTAGTGAGCAGCAGAAACATTAGGGGATGATGGTCCTTCCTACGCCACTGAAGTGAGCAGCAGAAACATTAGGGGATGATGGTCCTTCCTGTGTCATTGAAGTGAGCAGAAGAAACATTAAAGGATGATGGTCCTTCCTGTGCCACTGAAGTGAGCAGAGGAAACATTAGGGGATGATGGTCCTTCCTTTGCCACTGAAGTGAGCAGCAGAAACATTAGAGGATGATGGTCCTTCCTGTGCCACTGAAGTGAGCAGCAGAAACATTAGAAGATGATGGTCCTTCCTGTGCCATTGAAGTGAGCAACAGAAACATTAGGGGATGATGGTCCTTCCTTTGTCACTGAAGTGAGCAGAGGAAACATTAGAAGATGATGGTCCTTCCTGTGCCATTGAAGTGAGCAACAGAAACATTAGGGGATGATGGTCCTTCCTGTGCCATTGAAGTGAGCAGCAGAAACATTAGAAGATGATGGTCCTTCCTGCGCCATTGAAGTGAGCAACAGAAACATTAGAGGATGATTGTCCTTCCTGTGCCACTGAAGTGAGCAACAGAAACATTAGAGGATGATGGTCCTTCCTGTGCCACTGTAGTGAGCAGCAGAAACATTAGGGGATGATGGTCCTTCCTACGCCACTGAAGTGAGCAGCAGAAACATTAGGGGATGATGGTCCTTCCTGTGTCATTGAAGTGAGCAGAAGAAACATTAAAGGATGATGGTCCTTCCTGTGCCACTGAAGTGAGCAGAGGAAACATTAGGGGATGATGGTCCTTCCTTTGCCACTGAAGTGAGCAGCAGAAACATTAGAGGATGATGGTCCTTCCTGTGCCACTGTAGTGAGCAGCAGAAACATTAGAGGATGATGGTCCTTCCTGTGCCACTGTAGTGAGCAGCAGAAACATTAGAGGATGATGGTCCTTCCTGTGCCACTGTAGTGAGCAGCAGAAACATTAGAGGACGATGGTCCTTCCTGTGCCACTGTAGTGAGCAGCAGAAACATTAGAGGATGATGGTCCTTCCTGTGCCACTGAAGTGAGCAGCAGAAACATTAGGGGATGATGGTCCTTCCTGTGCCACTGTAGTGAGCAGCAGAAACATTAGAGGATGATGGTCCTTCCTGTGCCACTGTAGTGAGCAGCAGAAACATTAGAGGATGATGGTCCTTCCTGTGCCATAGAAGTGAGCAGCAGAAACATTAGAGGATGATGGTCCTTCCTGTGTCACTGAAGTGAGCAGCAGAAACATTAGAGGATGATGGTCCTTCCTGTGCCACTGTAGTGAGCAGCAGAAACATTAGGGGATGATGGTCCTTCCTACGCCACTGAAGTGAGCAGAGGAAACATTAGAAGATGATGGTCCTTCCTGTGCCACTGAAGTGAGCAGCAGAAACATTAGGGGATGATGGTCCTTCCTTTGTCACTGAAGTGAGCAGCAGAAACATTAGGGGATGATGGTTCTTCCTGTGTCACTGTAGTGAGCAGCAGAAACATTAGGGGATGATGGTCCTTCCTGTGCCACTGAAGTGAGCAGCAGAAACATTAGGGGATGATGGTTCTTCCTGTGTCACTGAAGTGAGCAGCAGAAACATTAGGGTATGATGGTCCTTCCTGTGCCACTGAAGTGAGCAGAGGAAACATTAGGGGATGATGGTTCTTCCTGTGGCACTGTAGTGAGCAGCAGAAACATTAGAGGATGATGGTCCTTCCTGTGCCACTGAAGTGAGCAGAGGAAACATTAGGGGATGATGGTCCTTCCTGTGCCACTGAAGTGAGCAGCAGAAACATTAAGGGATGATGGTCCTTCCTTTGTCACTGAAGTGAGCAGAGGAAACATTAGAAGATGATGGTCCTTCCTGTGCCACTGAAGTGAGCAGCAGAAACATTAGGGGATGATGGTCCTTCCTTTGTCACTGAAGTGAGCAGAGGAAACATTAGAAGATGATGGTCCTTCCTGTGCCACTGAAGTGAGCAGCAGAAACATTAGGGGATGATGGTCCTACCTGTGCCATTGTAGTGAGCAGCAGAAACATTAGGAGATGATGGTCCTACCTGTGCAACTGAAGTGAGCAGCGGAAACATTAGCGGATGATGGTCCTTCCTGTGCCATTGACGCAGTCCATCAACGCAGTCCATCATAGGCTCGGAACTTTTCAGCCACCCCTCGTAGTAGAGCAATCTTGTTGAACGTACCTTCGTAAGGTGTAGCCATATAAAATGTCCCTTCTCGTTGTAGGGAAACGTCAAAGATAAAGGCTGAACTTATATATACACCTGATATATCATAAATAGACCCCATGCATAGACAACATGTCACGCTAAACAAAATGTCAAAAACTAGGTTCGATCCTTGGCCGCGTCACACCAAACAACGTTCAACTGTAATACTTGTTGATACCCTCCCTGGTGCTCGGCATCAGAGGGATAAAACAAGGACCGGTCGGTTTGGAAACGATATACTGTCTGAGTGAGGTATTTTAGTGATATCTTAGTAAACTGGCACTATCAAACTGGCATAAGGTACTGGACAATTATTATCGGCTGCTGTGTCTGCGGGCTGTGCCAAGGCTTATGGCCCTTTGTTTCACAGTGTACAATAGTGAGTGAGTGAGTGAGTATGGTTATACGCCGCTTTTAGCAATATTCCAGCAATATCACGGCGGGGGACACCAGAAATGGGCTTCACACATTGTACCCATGTCGGGAATCGAACCCGGGTCTTCGGCGTGACGAGCGAACGCTTTAACCATTAGGCTACCCGACCGCCCCAAGTGTACAATACAATATTAACGTACGTCGTAGTTGATACTTGCTGTATAATTGTAGCAGTAGACTATAGAGGCTGTCACGAGTGCGTAGCTTATTTCAATCAGCCAAATAGGTCAAGCGCGTGAAATTTATAGGTAGTACTAGTTCCAGTTATCAGGTGATGTGATGACTTCAACCGTGTGTCAACCAAATGCGGGTGAGTATTGGTTTACGCGACATTTAGCTATATTCCAGCATAGTGACGCATTGTGTAGACTATACCTCCTTGACTAAATCACAGGTGCGGTGTTGACAGAACAAGGATAAGAATCGGGGCGCATCTGGCATTTATGCCAACAGTGTACGGATCCTAACACGATAAAGGGAGGCAACTCTGCACATCAAATGTCCAAGCAGTAATGGTCCAGAAGGCTATCCTTTCGGATTAGCAGGATCCGCACTGGCGAGGTTTCGCTTTGTACATAATTACAAACTGTAGATGATAGAGTGAGTGAGTTGGGTTTAACGCTTTTAACAATACTCCAGTTATATCGCGGCGTGTCAGCTTAATGTGGGGGGAAAGCCCAAAGTGATGCAGGTCTCAGACGTTTTACCACTTCGGTGAAACCCACGAGCACGGGTATGGTGCTGACAAACCTAGAAACATAATCGGGGCGAGTCGGGATTCGAACCCACAATCATAGGTTTCTGGCATGCCCAAGGGACGCAACTCTGCACAGCGAATCGCGGCGCCTTAGACGACTGGGACCTGTGCCCCCGTAGATGATAGAAGGTGAGGTGTGGTGAAATGGGGTTTAGCGTCGCAAGATTATTGCACTTATATAGCGACGTGCATGTACGTGTGTGTACATTGTGTGGCTGCTTGTACTAGTCCGGACTGATGCCGATTTATAGTTTTAGCACACAGAGATACCATGCCACAGTTTAACATGAATACCCCACTCAGACACAGTATACTGACTCCGAGCCGACCAGTCCTTGTATTAGCCCCTTAATGCCGAGCGCCAGACAGGGTATCTTCAAACGGGGGGGGTCGTAGATGATAGAAGGTGAGATGGTGCGTATGGGTTCTCGGGCATGTCGGTAAGTGTGGTCATCAGGCTATCGAACATTCCAGTAACGATAAAGGACCCCGTAAATACGGACAGTGCGCGTTTTTTTAAGAATAGTCTGAAATAGCAATTATCCGGATTGATCTGAAGTATTATCTTGATATGCATAGTTTACGTTCAAACATTATTTGTCCTGAAGCCAGGGTGTCCGGGATAACGAGGTTTCGTTGTATGCAGTAAACTATGAGTACACATGCTCTGTTATTTACTTCATGTCACCATAGTGCGTGTTCACCATCAATTCATGAAATCCGTTAGAAATTCAGTGCTTAAACTAGAACTCCTTTTATCCAGACCTCTCATACATACTAATAAATGAATTAAGGTAGCTTAATGGAGAACTGACATCGAACAATAGCAACAGCAATAACGTTTAACGAGGGGGAGAGGGATTCCCCACAGTAACACTGTTTACCTACCTCCACTTGGTGAACACAGTCCCGACTGTTGGCGCAAACCACATCCTGGTGTATGAAATTACTACAACATCATGTTAGAATACCAATGGCTTGCCACGTACGTGCTTGCAATACCATCTATTTCAGAAATACTCGGGGGCCTTGTGCACAGCTAGTATAATCCATTACATCACCAATTGTACTAGAGGTACAGAAGCTCCTCTTTATCCACTGGAATTATATTTCATGTGTTTATTTTTTGCTATTTGTTGTATAGTTGTTGTTGGGTTGTTTGGGGTGGGGGGGTGGGGTGCGGGAAGGGTTGCGGGTTTTTTGTTGTTGTTGGTTTTGTTTTGTTTTTGTTTTTAGGGTTGTTTTGTTTGGGGGGGTGAGCAATTTTGTTAAGGGGATTAGGGGTCAGCAAGTTTGTACACATGTAACGGGGCAGTGGGGGTGGGGATGGTTCAACGGTGTCATCAATTTTGTACACACCAAAAAACTGCCTTGCATAGTAGACTTTATTTGAGAACATGGCGGCTTGTACATCGGCCACAACCTATCTCCCTCATTTCACTTAACATGTATACACTATTTAGTGGTGGCGTGGGGTGGAATTTAAATTGTACATGTTTTAGGAACATCCTCGCCACCCCCGAGCCATAAAGTATGGACTGCCCCCAACAGCTACAATAACAGTATCATTCCGAAAGGTAACATGGAAAAGGTAGTTGCCATATCAAACCTGTTTAATATTTTACCTTGGAAAACACGGATACATACATGCTTAAAGATTGCATTAATCTTAAACATGTCAAACCTACCAGCGCTATTAATATAACGTTTCTTATTGATTCGTATTGATGCTTGATACTCGTGTTGACTTATAGACTGTTGACTGGATAGAGAATTCTTTTTCAGGGTTAGTGCCTCGTCAGCCTTTCACATATCTCTGTATGAATGTAGTTGTTGATGAGAGCAGTATAAATGCCAACTACAGCATAACACAGTAAAACAATGAAAGCATCAATTCTGCCATAGTAAGTGAACGGTTCTCATTAACAAATTATTAAACGCACGGAAAACTTTTAAAATATCTTTAAAGCTTAAAGAAACTTGCATTATCAAACCATGAAACAAAAGTACCTCGTGTTTGTTACGTGAACACTGTGTGGTTCAGCTATTGTTGCTGTTCAATATGGTGCAGTAAGCTTTGTTTTATTGAAAACTGTGCACAAAATGAGCAGGCAGGCTCATCCAACCACTTAAAGCAATTGTTGGATGTCTTGGTTAATTTACATAGGTTGAACATCATTATGAAATTGAACATGATCAACCTAACAGGGGCTGCAATTAGCTGTGCAGAGTTGCGTCCATTTGGCACGTCAGAAACCTATGATTGTGGGTTCGAATCCCGATTCGCACCGATTATGTTTCTAGGTTTGTCAGCACCATACCCGCGTTCGTGGGTTTCGCCGAAGTGATGAACGTCTGAGACCTCCATCCCTTTGGGCTTTCCTCTCACATTAGGCTGACACGCCGTGATATAACTGGACTTCTGTTGAAAGACACGTTAAACCCAACTCACTCAACCACTCCCTGATGGCACGTGCTCCTCGTGTTAATTTTGCCACAATCTCTTCCTCTAAGCTGTGAAGTGAAGCAAACATGTAACAGGAGGAAATTGTTTTTTTAGTTATAAGAATATGTCCCCAGCAACCTATGCTTATAATAAGAGGTGATCGGGCGGACAGGTTCGGTGATTTAGTTGATTGCATGACATCGTGTACTACATGGGTTGTTCAATGCTCATGATGTCCATCACTGGATTGTCTGGTCCAGCATATAGATGGAATATTTAGTAAGTTGTTTAAAGTACAAGGAACGAGTCACGCCGCCATCATATGACACAGGGGGTAGAGGTTGCCCAGTCGTCTAAGGCGCCGCAATTTGATAATAAAAGTCCAGTTTCCACCCTTGCCGAACTAGTCTGGAATTTCTGGGCTCGACCGTAGCGCACCAGTGGCTACTGCGAGTTATGTCCCTTTGATGTCCCCCATGTTGACCAATCAGATTCCACCTATCATATTCCTTGCATTTGTTTCAAACAAAATGGCGGCGCCATGTCAAGACAATCGGATCGATAATCAAGATCTATATTTTACAAGATAATTTTTATCCAGAAAATCAACACGGCGCAAGGAAATTTTGTAGCATACCTACATTGACGCAATCACCTAAACTGTCAAAAAGCACACAATCCAGTAAACAAATTATTATTTGCATGTGTAACCTTCAGAATCAGGAATGAGAATATATGGCACACTTCATTTTTGATAATTATGGAATACAAAAGTTGAAAACAAACATATTATGAAAACAAAACAAGTAATATGTTTTCAAAACAATGACTTGCTGAAACATTTGTTATTGTTTTCAAGGAATATGGGGTATTTAGTTGACACAATCAAAGTGGTATACATGATACTGTTGACATAGATACATCTACACTGGTAAAGTTATTAACATTTTTTCATAGTTAATCTTTTCAATGTAATAGCTACAATGTTGTGATATTATTTTAAAATGAAATAGATCCATCTGCACATGGAGACATGCATATACATGTCGGTTAAAATTGAAACCCACAACGTCAATTATTAACAATGTCAAAAATTGCTAATATCTCGCTACACAGAAACTGGGTCAACGTTTCCCGCATTGCAATATGCTACAGGCCCGTCTCCGTCCCTCTCAACGGACAGACCCGCTTCATGGAAATGCGCAGCGAAATGCTGTATGGGGAAATATGTCCAATTGAGTTCGACTGATACCCTGCTCTTCGCGGCTGCAGACAAGGTGCGCAGCCGCCTAGGGCAGGAAAACCAGTGTTGGACAGGATGTGGCTTCCTGTTGTGATTATTGACCAATAACTTGAACAAGTTAAGTGTGATAATTTACAGTCAGGATTTTTTTTAAATATTTGTTCATGATTATTTATGTATTTCGTACATGTGTATACATGTGAGACAAAGATAAAGTGTTCTTAAAAAGTTTGGTTACATCTTTCCAACAATTACTTATCCCATGGCCCATGCGAACATGTAATATTGCTCAAACCTATAACAAATAAGGCAATAAAACGGGGGATATTTCGCGAAGTGCAGGAAATTACTTTAGCACCTTGATTAAAAACATGAAAAGATATGGAAAATATATGTCAAGGACTCAACGCCACAGTACACATGTTAACTGTTTTGCAAATCCTGCAATCGGTCGAAATCTGCAGGTTAATTTAGGAACCGGATGTCAATTTCATTACGTGATTTTGAATGGACTAAGCAAAGATCCGTTAGTTAGTCAAGCCAAATTGAACTCCATAATTTCAGCCGAGTTCAGCAAGAGCGGAGCTGGACATTTATAGTCAGTTAACTCCCTTGCCTCGGGGAAAATGCAATTTGATGTGATCCGGCGTAATGGGCGTGCATGAAAACTATGATCGTGAGTTCGAATACCATATTTACCGTTTGTTTCCCTAGGTATGTTAGCGCCATTCGTAATTGAAATACGATAGCATGCATCAACCAAGACAGCGAGGCTGACCACTTGATCTCGTTAGTCATCTCTTACTTTCCGCGTGGGTTCCTTTAGACCTATTCTAACCCTTTACGGATTTCTCCTAGTAGAAAAAACTGATGTAAACCAACAAGCATCTACTCAACCAAGTAATCACATGCCTCAAAGGATTCTTTGATACACACCTGCATGCCTTCCTTTGGCAAAATACGTTGTCAATCACTCTGTGCAAATGGCTTGAGCCTTGTCCCTCCATTTGGTAATTTTAACATGTGTCCTCTAACAGCAGTCGTCTGCATGCATTGACAGGGAGTTTTTGTTTGATCAGGCAAATAAAACCCTTTTATTTCTACATATCACACTACCATGAGAAAAACAAAATGACCAAGCACGTAGGCCACAATCAAACATCGGGTAACCTACAACTCTTCACAGTATGTTGCAAGACCTTAGACCACCCTCCTGTCCCATTGTTTTTGGCCAATGTTGTTTTCTGGAAGTAAAACTGTTTTGAGCAGGTTTCCAGTTGTATCACAGCATGTCAGCTTCAGAGAGGGAAGTCTGAAGTGACACAGACTTGAGATCTTTACCACTTCAGTGAAACCCAGAGCACAGGTATGGGACTGCCAAAACAAGTGAGTGAGTTTGGCTTACAACCAAACAGTACCTCGGGTATATCATGGTGTGTCACATGGTGTGCCCAAGGCAGGTCTGACCACTTTAAGAAAACCCTGGAGGACAGGTATGGTGCTGACAAACCTTGAAACATAAGTGGGAATACTTGGGATTCAAAGTCACGATCATAGGTTGCTGTCATACCTCCAAAGTGAATAGCAGTTCCCAAAGACACTGTGCCACTCCTGCTCCCTAAAGACGGCAACAACTCGTTTCAAATAATCACCAAGATAAGACTCGGTTTCAAGGATTTTATTTGGCATTTTCAGACCATAACTACTCAAAGCTTCAGGTCAGACGTCAAGTGATCCGTAATACACAATCATAGTCTACAATCATTGCTCAATAAGAACTCAGGGCAATTTCCATAACCGTATTTGCAGCAAAGCCTTATCAAAATGTCAATATCTATAAATAAACATCAACACTTTCTATCCCTGTTATACTTTTTTTCCCTTGAGTTAACTTAAATCAGATTCTTTGGTTTTTATAACGTCCATTTTATGACTATGAACAGCCAGGTTTTTTTGTCATGCCAATTCAAAAAATGTTTGTACCACCTTTAAGTATATAAAATAGACATATTCTGGTCTTAGCATATAGATTATATATCAGTTAATCCCACAAACAAAATGAAATGTAGATCATAATCTGGATTCCAGTTTTGATTTCTACAGTGTGAGTGAACATAAAGTAAATAAAGTGAGCCATCACATACAAAACAACTAATAAATAAAAGGTTCATACAAAATGCTATCTTCACCAAATTTACAACTCAAATTTACAAATAAAGTCAGGAAATGATTGATTATTGAAGCAATATACCATTTTGCCTCTTTGGAACAGAATTTTGAGAATACAGGATGAACTCATTGAAAAGACTTTCAAATGAAACCACATTTCAACTTCTGTACAGACGCAAAAGTCTGCCTCCAAAGTTCATACATCAACTATCAGTGTCAAACACTAGACCGCAATGAATATCTATAGATTTGTGTTGCATATTTTTGAGCATCGCTATCATATTTTAGTATTACATTTGACAAAGTTAAAATCAGGCTGAAAAACTGTTGTTATATTGAATAGATTCAGAATGAAATCATTTGCACCACTCTCACACCCCTATTGCTGAACTCTAATTGTAAGAAAAATAATTACACAAATATATTATAGACATAATTTTTAATTCCATCATATTTATGGAAGATTACCATTTCTTTTACAACAAAACCTTGCAAGCCAGAGAGGAGCAAAAACTCTTGTTCTTGTACATGCAGTTATTTAGATTGCAACACAGAATGATCATAGACCGGCTGGCTGGCGCTACAAGCTGGGGGTAACTATAGGACTGCAGCAGATGACTACAGGGGACTATTTCCCCCTTGTCATGGAGGTGGTGAACAGCTTTGTGAATTTGGGTTTCTTCTGTTTCTTCCTTCCTGCATTCCCTGGACGAGCTTCTGTGAATAGTGGAAACAAACTGTTGATATTACTTTGAAATATTGCCTACTACATACCACTTCTACCAACAGCCCATGTATACATGTTTACGCCACTTTCAACAGTATTTCTGTTATATCATGGTGTGTCAGCTTGAAGTGGGATGATAGCCTAGGTGTTAAGACATTAACCACTTTGGTCAAATCAACGAGCATTGGTGTGGTGCTGACAAATCAAGGTGAGTTGAAATGGGGTTTCATGTCACATACAAGATTATTGCCCTTACATAGCGACGGGCATGCACAGGTGTCTGTGTGGCTGCTTGTAATAGGCCAGACTAATGCCAATTTTATAGTGCTAGCCCACTGAGATACCATATCGCAGTTTAACATGAATACCCCACTCAGACACAGTACATTTACAAGCCAACCAGTCTTTGTTCTAGTCCCATAATGCCGAGTGCCAGACAGGGTAACAACAGGTACCATCTTTAAATGTCTTTTTTTAACACTATCATACTTGTCTACTCCTAGTCTACTGACAAACTATACAGAAAGACAACCCCATTGTGACCCCTAGCTATGTCCAACAACACACAGTTAAATCCACAAACCTTTAGGCTTATCTATGGTGTCCAGTGCAGCTTGTATGGCACATGAGAAGGAGTCCTGGTACATAGGTACAGGGACTCGGTCTTCGTTATCACTGTCATCCGTGTCAGCAGATCGGGGGACCACTGGCCCTGCCTGTGCAAGAACCTGCGCTTCAACAGGGCGTGGCCACATAGGCTTGGCCTTAGCTTTCCCAGCCTTCAACATCTGAAATTGCAACATAATGTCTAAATCTTCAACTCTTTACACATGAATGTACAGGTTATACAGGTAACATATATGATTAAAATGGTGTTGCCCTCGATACCCATTTCCTTACGAATACTCTCCAGGCTTTTTCGAACCAGTCAGGTATAATAATTTTCCCATTTATACATAACAATAGAGACATCACTCACTGAATTTATCACATGATCAACGACACACGATTCCTCATGTAAATGCAAGTGCTACTGTCTTAACAACTTGCTTCATCTACTTAAAATAGTCTGTCAGTGTTATCTGTTTCTAACATTTTGAAGGCACAGGTGTAATTTCATTTGCTGTTTCTTATAATAAAGCTTGAAATTCTTTATGATCCCGGCATCTAGTGGCTGAATGTGCGATGTGGTGTTTGGTGGCAAAAAGTGACATTTCACATTAAGTTATGTCGACAGTAGCATGGGATGGGACGTTGTCCAACAGCATACCACGTGGCGTTGCTCCGATCGCATTTGCCGATCCAAGATCAGTAGCCAGGCTTTGAATATTAATGAAGTCATCCATGCTTTTTTGTTTACATACCAGTCGACCATGGTGAGTCGACCATGTTTTATATACCTGTTCGTATTTTAAACTGGCTTCATGCACATTTATCTGGCTTCAATTTGTAAACTACATTTGTATAGCTTTGTACATACAGGTTTGAATAGCTTTTCCTGTTAATTGTTAAGTTAATCTCTGCAGCCAGTGCGTGTCAAAACACGGGGTTGTGTACTCGCGGTCAGATGACCACGGAGTACGCTGATCACTGTGTCGGATTAACGAGACTGATTAATGAGTGATTTCGGCAATTCGTAGCAAATTAGGTGTGTCGGAGTCGGAGTGCGAGAATGTCGGATTAACGGGACTAAATAGCACTGAATCAATTGGTTCCCATCATTTGTGTCGGATAAAGCCGAGTGTCGGATTAACGAGTGTCGGATTAACGAGACTTGACTGTAATTTGATTTGACAGCTATCTTTGCCATCATACCATTCAAACTGGGATCAAAATGGATTAAGTGTCTTTATCATAACGGAATGGAGATATAATACACTGGATGTACCAATCCAAGTGAAAAACAGAACTTAGAATACTCATCTTATTTTCCAACAATATCTTATCATTCAACATGTTGTACAAGAATCTAAAACCAAGCAGCTATTATTTGTCAGCCATTGGTCATCTTCATTCAAGTGATTATTATTCCACCCACAACTATTGTAGACTAACAAATAAAAAGTTTCTTGTGAAGTTACACAATTATTATTTCAAGTGAGTGTATTTTTCATGTATGAAGTACAAGGTTCTACCTGAGCAAATGACATGGATGTCTGCTCGCCATCACTGACATCTTCTATAGCAGGACTGGCTCCCGGCACAAACTCTGCTGCACTCACATTGAAACCTGCAACAGTAGAATACAGGTCTCAAAATTGCAACAGCCTTTGCTAATCTATAAAGTTTACAAATTTAAAAACATGTTTCATCAAGCAGAATTTGAGATCACACAAGATGCAAAGTCAAAATCATTACTTAAACACAATTAAAGAATATTCTTAAGACATGAACATCCCTTGCCAGGAGATGATGCACAGGACTTGGTTTCCCTTTCAGAATATTTCATTATTTATTAGCAACATGGACTTCACATATTGTACTCATGTGGGGAATCTAACCCAGGACTCTGACATGCTGAGCGAATGTTTCAACCACAAGGCTGACCCACTGCTGCAGTACCAAGTGAATATGCAGCAAGGTGTTTACCTGATGGTGATACAGGAGGCGTGCTCGCAAGGCTGGAAACAGAGGGTGACTCAGACCTGATTTCAGGGGACCCCGACACATGGACATGGCCATCGCCTGCAGCCGGGAACTGGGCAAAGCTGCTCAATGACAGCTTCATACCAGGAACTGAAAGTAATGAATCCGCATAATCTGGTTGAATTTCAATTGACTTCAAATCAATTATTTACCTGCAGAGGTGAGCAACAAAATGTGTCATACCAATATCTGAAGGATAGTGTATACAAAGCTAAATAACATTATGGCATCAAGACAAACAATAATAACTTGTGTCTTCCAAGTTGAAGTTGGAAGTTGAACTCACTGAAGAATCCAAAAGACACTGAACCCATTACTCTCTCTTACAACAAACATGGGGCATGCAAGACTCATCAAAACAGGATGGTTTTAGGTGAGAACTGTATGTTATTCAAACTTCTCGGGATTTGTTTTTGTTTGTAGTTCAACACCTCACTTAGCATGCTCAGCAGTATTCAAGCTATATAACAGCGGCATGCTAATAATCAAGTCCAGACCAAACAATCCTAGGACTGATATAGTGAGCAGCGACCCATGACATTGGGATATGGTGACACGGCAGTCACTGAGCCTGACAATCATATCCATTTTAACTCGGAATCCACATATGGGTAAAGTTCTCTGGAATATAATGACTCCCAGTTTAAATGGTCTGATTATGAATGAATGTATACGTGGTATAGTAGTTCTTACATTTCCCCATCTTTTCATTCTCTTCCATTTCAATCTTCCTTGACCTTCTCTTGTCATCACGCATCTTTTTTTGACGCATACGTCTACGCTTTTCTATGTCGCCTAAAAAGAAAAATATAATACATGGTGATTTTACAGACCCGTAAGAAAAGTATCTGTAAAATGTATTTTTGAGAGCATAGAAAGTGTTTTTCTTCCTCCAAACAAACTTACATACATCAAAGTGTTAATATTCATAATTCACTAGCATGGAAAGTTAGTCTATTATTCTATTAATTCTTCTGACCAGAATTAAAAATAAAAGAAGTGCCAGGAGTGGTATCCTACCAGCAAAGTGTCGAAGTGTGTCTTTTGACAGAAGGGGTGGCTTCAGTGCAAGCTCTGCTACCTGGAATTCACAAGTCAGTGGCAGGTGGTTTAGGTACCGAAGTCGCTTCCGCAGTTCCTGAATAAAAGACAAACCAACAAATGAACAGTCTGCAGCAAAGGCATTTCCTTCAATGAGCTCAAACTGCCATTATGAATCCCTTCAAGCAGATTCAACTGTTTTCACATATTGGCTTTTCAATAGTAATGTTAACAGGGGTGGGTGAATGTAGTTTTACTCCACTGGCATCAACATAAAAGTTAAAAAGTGGTTGATAGCACTAGCAACAATTTACAACCAGCCTGGTTCGACACATTGTAACTATCCAATACTCATTGTCCACTCATCCAACAAGCATTGGGTACAGAGCTCCACTCCACAAAGCAATCGTAGTGCTAAGGTGATCGTAGCTGCCATACCTTAAAATAAACTATGTAAGTCGCAGCGCTACATTCACTTTCAGGAACTGAGCCCTTGGGGCCTATTCTGCCCTGGAATCCCTGTGGAAAGCCCTAGGAATGTGAAAAACTAAGCATACTGTATCTTTTACTAATGTTTACAGCAAGTGCCATAAGTAGGTCAACATTTATATCACTAAATTATCAGGTCATGTTGATAGTTCCAGGAACTGTGGACAGTGTCAGTGTAATATGTCTTTGCATGATCTCTACTAGTACTACCTCAGTCATAAAGATGATCTCTGTGTCTACAATGTTGGCGGTGATGGTGTCAGGACAGTCCTCTAGTCTGCCATATTCTTTCACCAGACACCGAGCATTCACAGCATGGAGATAGATGTGTTGACCGTCACTTGCTGTGTGTAGAGACAAACAAGTGATAAACTAAAGCAGTAAATGTCAGGTATGATATGCTTAGAACCAAGTGCTTCATCTTACTAATTACACATGCCACAGACGTAAATGTGACAAATGGCAATTTGGACATGGCACATTGGTGTAAGAAATTATGGTTAGAAATATCTACACTCTAAAGTTCAAAGTTATGCAAGAAAGTCTAGAGGTCCTTGTCATGACCCTTAAAAAGATCAGAGGAGGTTCCCTAGATTCCAATACCAATGAGAGGACCCTAGGATCGCCATAATTTTTGGAAATGAATATGAAATAATGAAAATGGGACATGCAAACAAGCACCGACATCTCCAGGTAACAGCTGCATAAATTCAATTATACCTTTTAAGTATTATTCCCAAACAATTTTGAAACAGCATACCTTGATAATAGAAGAATGCACTTTTTGTCTGGTTGCCCCTTCTGCCACTGTTTCCATGCTCACTCTCTGTGGGCAGTTCCAGGTGCTCCGCCGCTTCCTCAACGGGCATGGCAGCCTCCAGTGACTCCTGTATCTCAGACAGACTGGGACCATCAGGCGATCCCACAGAGCTTTCAGACAGGGATGACCGCCCCCTGGGTACATCAACAGCAGAGGCGTCCAACTCAGACAGACTGGTGTCCATGTCCGAGTGTGTCAGGGAGGACGAGGTGGTGGATTCAGTGCGGATTGTGGAATCAGGGTTAAGGGATTCTGGAAGACTGGCATCTCTAGTTGTTTTTCCAGGCTCAGCAGATTTATTATTCCTATCCTCATCTGAATCTTCTCTATCAGAAAAGGCTGATGCACACTGTTTGACTGGCTGGAACAGACACCATTTTCTTCTCAATAAATATGATTCAGGGAACAATATTTTGCATAAGATAATAACCGAATCCTAAAATTCCTAAAAAAACCAAAATGGCTACAGGTCTCATTATCATTCGGTGTCAATAATTGGTGTAAATCCTTACTGAATTGTCATTGTTCGCCAACACAGACTTTGGAGATTTCACTTTGTCAACTTCAGCTTTACGGGTTCGTCTTGCTTCACGGTGCTTCTTATGTGGAGTACTAGTACGCAGGCTTTCCTCTCTTTCCTACAACACAAATATACATCTTAACCTTACTCTACATTTTCATGTCTTTACAACATAACAAATGTTAGCATTATTAAAACATAAATATCAGTAAGTAACAGTATGTCCAGATCAATTTCTTGCAATGCATACAATCTAAAGAAGACATTTATCTATATCATACAAAACTGAATAAAAGTGAAAAGTTATTAACTTGTAGGGATAATTCTAGGGTGGGGCCTTGTGCTTTTAGTCCCAAATTTGGAAAAAGGCCCACATTTTCAAATTCAAAGGGGCATTTTACACTGTGCTGGGTGGGCAAGTGGGGGTGGATATATTTGAAACTCAACACAAACGCCCCATGTCAGAAAATTCCTGGAGTGAACCCTGGACTTGAAGTCCACAGAAAGTACATGAGTCATCCATTGACAAGCTGCAAATATTAGGTAGAAGTGTTGACACTTCTCCAGGTTACACGGGCTCAAAGAATATGAGTTGATGCAGTTTTCACCTAGCTATGACTACTTTAACACACGAGTCTTACCTTCAGCAAGACCATGGCTGACTCAATGAAGCACACTTCTGAAGCCTGAAACAGTCACAAAGTAAAGCTAAAATGAACGATAACACAGAAATTAATTAATAACATCATCACTTCTCGAAACGAAAAGAGCTCTATCATGACAATCTGTAAATAGGTGATGGTACCAGTACCAGCCAGTGGGTGATATCATGAGCATTGTTGAAATACACTCATAAACTCATCCAGGTCACACATTTAACCATCCAAACCCAATGTTTGTCAATCCTAACAACAAAGACTTGGGAACCATCATAAAGTTTATTACCTCAGCATTCTGCATATGCTTGTTCAGAGCTGCCTTCTCTGGTTCAATGATAGTTTCCTGAATCTGACTGGGTGACGCCACCAGCAGCTTGACATGCTCTGTATTTACATCATCTACAACACCAATACATCTTTCCATATCATCTCAGATAACACTTGTGACTTCAGGACAAAATCTCATTGCAATTACGTCCCTGTGTCATGTAGTGAATGGTCAAACCAATAAATTGCTGATGACATTTACAACAACTTCTTAATGTTACTTAATCACCTGTGATTCTGTGTGGTTTCCCGTCTCGCTTCTCCCACTGCGATTTGGGAACAGAGTAGGTGCTACCACGCTCCCTCTTCATCAGTCGCAAAGTGATTGTTTCCCCTGGTTTATATGCATGGACAACTCGGATCTGTACACTGCAACCAAATGAAGCTTTTAAAATGCCACTGACACAGGAGTTGGACAAATCTTCAGATAAACCATAATTTTATTTTTTTTAAATCACTTCATTTACTTCATGTAACAGTGTCTAACAAATCAAAGCTAAAAAACGAAACCAACTTGCACTCAAGCAACAACTTCAAACATTTTAGTGCATGCAGATTGCAATCATGCCTATCTAAGTACAAAAGACATGCTAAGTTCACAAACTGGTGTTAGGCTTATTTTGGGGGGTTAACACAGAAAATGCTGAATTTGTTTCTAATTCCCAAAGAATATATTTTCAGGGTAACCTCTTTCTTATTAACACCATAAAACTATCATACCCAGATTGTTTCACTGGTTGGAACATACCTCTTTAAATCACTCTTGTGAACGTACTCGTAACAAATGGGACACTTTCTCCATTTTTTCTCCCCCAGTTCCAAATAGTGCAGGATACATGCCGAGCAGTAGACGTGTCCACAGCGGGTTATCTTCCCTGGAGCAAACAAATAGGACATCTTTACAATCCTTTATGAGTAACAATTTTATTGGACTGAAGTTTTTACTTTCTATTAGCCCATGTAGAACATGTATCTGTTTCAACTGCTAGTTCATAAACTATTACCATTATACAGCTTGTGGCAACTTTGCCATCTGTTGTAACATGGCTGCGACAGGGCTTGATTTAAGAAACTTGATTTACCTTGCACCATGTTGACATGGAAAACAAGTTGCACCAGAAAAAAAAAACAAGTTGCACCAGACAAAAACCATGTTACACCCTGGTCCCATAAATTTATCAAAGTTGAACCACCAGCTACATAAGGGCTAGATAAAAATTTGAATTTTTCTCACTAGCACCAAGTTCTTGTAGACATAATACTAAGGCTTCATAGGTAGCACTGGTGCATGCGTCATATAGATAAATCGAGCCTTGCACTATCAACACATTAGTGAGTGAGTATGGTTTTACGCCGCTTTTAGCAATATTCCAGCAATATCACAGCGGGGGGGACAGCGGAAATGGGCTTCACACATTGTACCCATGTCGGGAATCGAACCCGGGTCTTCGGAGTGACGAGCAAACGCCTTAACCACAGGGCTACCCGACCGCCCCTATCAACACATTAGTACTAGTGTATGAGCAGAGATTTCATGCTCTAAAGCGGACAGTACTAACCGATGCCCTTAAGTGAGGGACTGCACTCTGTCCATCATTCAGCTTTGATGTTATTACTGGAACTATGTACCACTCTTATGAGATATATTGAGCAAAACTACAACATTTTCATAGAAACAAAACAAAATGGTTACCATGGTCTGAAGACACAGAGAAATATAAAGACAAATCAAATGTCTACTCACCAGCCTGTGGTTCCTGCAAACAAATGGGACATGATGGCGGCTCCTGGCTCAATGTCCTCTGTGAAAGAAACAATATAATTTCAAATTCAAAGAAAACATCAAAATGTTAATGATTATCCTCATCATATTTATCACTTTTGGAATGTCAGTGCTGGAGGGAACAGGTCAATGACCCCTGCAAAATGCAATCCCAAACCTCTGCCTTGCGCAAAAGGTTCCCTGTATCTATGTTCCTGATAAATAGTGTATCCTTTTGGGAGTGACCCTTAGTTAAGTTTATACATTAGTCACAACAATCCGAACATGCTGAGGCTCTTATGTCTATGCTGACATTTGCATCTCTAGTTCTAAAAACACACTTTTGTAACTTCGGCAACCTTATGGTAAACTAAATTTAGTAAAATCTAAAATATTTTTACATTTGTATATTTATCCTGCATTACTCCTTAATGCATTCACTGCTCACCTTGTATAGACAATAGAAGGGACATCGTAACGGCGTTGGTCCTGGGTGAAGAAATAAAAAACTGTTGTTCATATTCCCACTTTTGCCGACAATTGCCGCTGCCCTGTGACCTTGATGACCTGAGGTCATCTTCTTCACTACTCTGCCCGTCACCCGAGCTCTTAGAAAAACATACTTTTGAGGTTTCTGAAGCCAAAGTGGGGAGACAAGTCTGCCTCAAACGTGGTAATGCAGGATAAGTATACAAATGTAAAAAAATATTTAGATTTTACTAAATGTTTTATTTATCCTGCATTATTCCTGAATGCATTTGTATCGGACGGTTTGGAGGTGGGAAACCCTCAGAATACAGAAACCTCAATAATTCATACCTGAAGATACGACACTAGTTGTTCAATAAATCGTGAAGTGGAAAAGTTCAGAAAAATGCCATTATGGTCGGGTTGTTTCAATGTGAAAACAATTGAACATAGGAATTAAAGAGAAGCTCCCTAAACACCTTAGTAATAAAGACAAAACTAGCTCACCAGCTAATTATTTACTTACTACTTCATTGAACCCTTGTAGACAACCAAATGTCTCATATTCTTCCACTGGCGAAATATGAGCGACTGAACAGGAAAATGGAATGGCTCTGTATAGGGCGAGTTCATTATTTGCGTCAAGGCAGTGTTAGAATGGGCACTTGTCCTATAGTCCTTGCCAAACTGCCCAATAGTTAAGGTATCATAAGGACTAGTAGAAATTTGCCATTTTCAGGGGTTTTGCTATACGTCATCAATATAAGGACTAGTGGACTGAAATTGTCAGTTTCTAACGCTGCAAGGGTTGGTAACCTGTTGTGCCACAACCAACGACCCAAAGCTTTGCATACCTCAGACGTCCTCGAGAGTCACATAACGAAGATAATGACTGGCGAAATCTGTGTTGGACCTCCAAAAACATCCTTCCATGATTGTTTTAATTGAACAATTGCTGTGTAAAGCCATGGTAGAGGCTAACACCCTGATCTCATGAGGATTATTCGCTCTGGTGGATCCATATTGTCTGAAGGATGACTGCAACATAGAGATATGGTGTTGCAACTAACTTCAGTCGTGCATGTAGGAGAAACGGGTATAAATAACCGATTCCTCAAACCATGCCTAGTCATGGAACGGCAGATGAAAAATCGCAGTGCCCGCTACAGGCATAGAATAAGTTCACCCTCATGTTCAGTTCCCACAATAGTCGATATTGGTTGGCCTGGTAGTTGATCTTTTGCAATAAAATCCCAGCATAACCAGTGATGTACCACTGTGCGTCCCATACTTAAGCGAATCCGAGTGATGTCAATCACACTTAGTTTAGGATGCATAAAGGGGCCTGAAGAGGGGCCCTCGCAAACCTCGAAGTACCACGTTCAAGTCCCAAGCATGTGGGCGGAACTTGGCCTTCTGATCCTCAAGCCTTAATGAGCATAGTAGGGCCTGTAGTTCCAGGACCTTAGTCATCTTGTGAATTTTCCGGAACAGCAAACACTGAATTAAGTGTAACCTTTCAAGTGTCTTTGGGTACGCAGATGTAGGAGGTATTCAGCTAGGAATTGTAGTGACACAGTTGTAGTGTCTTGACTTTTTGCCTTCCCACTTGTCATCATATAGACCACGGGTAGAGGGGTGATGAGCTAACACTATAGCTTTTGCTGCCCATGCCAAATTGCCCTTAGCGCTGGAATGTTTCTGTGTGAAGATTCCACTCGGTAGAAGGCATCGGCTAGAATGTTTTGACATCCGGGGATGTGTTGAAATATTAACTGTAGTTGCAGATGATCCACTAGATGGAAAAACCTGAATGTTTGTTGTAGCAGGGAGTGGGAGTGTGTTGTTCCCTGATTGCGGAGGCACCACACTACAGTGCTGTTGTCTGTAGATATTGCGAGTTGGGTGGACTGTAATTGATTCTGCCAATGTGATATAGCCAGAATTAATGCTTGTAACTCACGTTGTTTATGTGCCACTTTCGATGAGCGCCTGACCATAGCTCTGAGGCTGTCACCCCTGAAAGGAGGGTCTACAAACTCAGTGGTAGAAACTAACAGTTTCAGTCCACTAGTCCTTATAATGATAGCATATAGCAAAACCTTTAGAAATGGCAAAATTCTACTACTCCTCAGGATACCTTTACTATTGGGCACTTTGGCAAGGACTATAGGACTAGTGCCAATTTCTAACCCTGCTGAAACAGGTGTAGATTCAGGGATAACCCGGATAAAGAGACACCTTAGACATCTGACTCTACCATCCACAACATTGAGGTAAGGCCTTAGTTGAACTGATCGAGTGATGGCCTTGAGCGGATCCTGACGCCTGATGTAAAGGTTCAGGAATTGTTGATTGGGGGTAGTTGTAATCGGCCTCTTCTGGTTAGGTCCTGTGCTGAGGTGAGTAACCCTAACAACACTTGCCATTGGCGAAGTGTGTGTGGCTGATGAAGAGCAGGTGACAGGAGGTGTAAAATCTTGTGCCATCTGTCCCTTGGAACTGATAGATACTGGTCTGTTTGAAACAGGCCTCCTATGAACTGAGGTCGATAGGATGGAGTTAACTCCGAATTCCCCCTCGTTGATTATCCATTCCAGTTGATACAGTAACCATCTGGTGTAATCCTGGTGGCATACTAACGTCTGTGCGTTTTGATGACACAGGAGACAATCGTCTACGTACGACTCGAAGCAAATATTCCCAGGTGTAGATTATGGGCTTCATTACTCGTATAAATAGCCACGGGGCCACTGAAATGTCAAATGGGAGCCCTGCCCACGGGTAGTGAACACCATTGAACTGGAATCAGTGGAACCTGTGGTGAGAGGGATGGATTGGTATGTGCAGGTAGGATCACATAAAACAACACAACATGGTGAGACTAATATGAAAAGAATACATCAATTAATCTAAATTCATCCAAAATGAGAGCTTCACTGGTACATGTTCATGCTGTAGCGTGACAGGCAGTGATATGAGGGTGACCTCAGGTCATCCAAGTCACAGGACAACAGCAGTGGTCGGCAAAAGTGGGACTACGAATAACAGTTTTTCTGTTTCTTTACCCAGGACCATCGCCATTATGCTGTCCCTTCTATTGTTGTAAGGTAAGCAGTGAATACATAAAGGAGTAATGCAAGATGAGTAGAAAATATGTAAATATGAAAGAGTCCTCACCACTTGCTCCACCAGATCCCAGTCAACCAGAGTGTCTGCGTCGATGGAGTGAGCTATGTAATCACCACTATCTCCCACAACAAACTGGCAGCTGAAAGATGAAACTCACCATGTACAATACTATTGCATGATGCTGAAGAAGAGGAAGAAAACATAACAGCTTTTAATCTGTTACTTAACAGGACTGGACAATGGCTGATCGGTATAGATTTACTTCTTATTCCCTGGCTGGGATAGAAATTGGGAATAGCTGCTAGTTTTCTGAGTTGGATTGCTTAAACTAAAAGACTTCCTGCGGGCTAGTACATTTCAGCAAAGGGTTGTCCCTTTGTCATGTATCACTTTTCAGACTATTAATCATGGTAATAGTAGACATTCCCGGTTAATTCCACCACAAACTGGAAATGATATGCTGAGAATATATTTGCTGCTGTTATTACTAAAAAATGTGACACATGAAGATTCCGGGATAGAATAGGTCTTCATCAACCCATGCTTGCCGCAAAAGGTGACTATGCTTGTCGTAAGAGGCGACTAACGGGATTGGGTGGTCAGGCTAGCTGACTTGGTTGATGCATGTCATTGATCCCAATTGCATGGATTGATGCTCATGATATTAATCACAGGATTGTCTGGTCCAGACTCAATTATTTACATACCGCCATCATATAGCTGGAATTTTGCTGAGTGCGGCATTAAACAACAAACCAACCAACCAAAAAAATGTGGGTGTTATTTTCAGTTAAATTGTGTTTATAAGAAACACTGTCTGATGGATATTCAGACACATAAATTATGGTCACTTTATTTTGATAATGCTGAGAGTCTTAAAACATCAGAAACATCCTACACTCAAACAATTCAGATCATGTCTATTTCATAAATATCTAACATTGGAGAGAGATTCATCACAATATCAACTAAACATGCTAAAGGGATTGTGAACAAACATATATATTCCATTGGAAGACAGTACCTAACATAAAGCCACTATTCACTTATGTTCATATAAATAAATATAATAACAAAAAATAGAATGACATTTCGGAAATGTTATTTTGAGGAAAGAAATGTCCAGTCGGACATAAAATGATGTTTTCATACAAACATGTTTATTTTACTTCTTAAACATGATCACTTTGACAAACATTGCTTCAGTGTAAGTAATTACCATATTTATTCCCCCAGAACAGCATGAACAGATCATTGTGGTCACCATGTTAACATAGCTAATAGACAGAACTTGGTTTACTTTCTGGGCCACACTACTTACTTTGCCTGAAGAAATCTTTCTTTATTGTACACTCTTCCACCTGTTCGTGGTCTTCTCACTCTTCGATAAGCACCGGAACTTTCGTAGTGAGTTTCACGACCCGCAAACGTGAAGTTGAACAGGTGATTCAAACTGGCTTTCTTAGAGCCACCAGTGAACATGAGGGACTCATACTCTGAGTCCACAGGTTCTGCTACCTGTAAATAAGCAAATGAAGTTTATTATCAATAGTGAATAAATTGAAAATAAAAAAAACTTCCTCTTACCCGTGTAAAGATATGTCCCAAGATGTAAGAAGATGAAAACATCAACATGCAGAATGATGCTTTTCCTAAACATGCCAAATGTCAGAATTGTTCGTCATTAGGGTTAGAAATTAACACTAGCCCAGGGCTAGTACAAATTTCCCCATTCCCTAACATTACAAGGGCATTTTATCTTCAGCCGGGACAGTAAAGTTTTCAGTTTAGTTCTATCCATGTAACTCATACTTAACATGTTATTGAATACAATATGTACAATGACAGAAAGTATTCTGAGTATAAATTATAATACACCAAAGTATCTACAAAGTCTATGGAGAAAAACGTTCTACAGGACAAATGCAATAGACATTAACAATCACATTATGTGTATACTTAATGAAATGAAACATATCAGACATTATCATGGATTTCATGGATTATCATGTAAGCTATCATCAATACTACACACAAAAATCATTGTCTTCAGCATGCCAAGATCAATGACATACCTGCATACAATTGTACATCTTGTCATGCTTTTTACAAGTTCTGTTGAAGATCAGTATGAACATGACAAAACGATAATTTCATATAAAACAATGAATATAAAATGTTAAGCTACAGAGCTGATTTGATTTGGCTAGCCTAGCCAGATAATCTGGCCTTGCACTTGCCATGCTTGCAGGTAGTTGTGCAATAGAGTATATAGTTACCTCCCTTGTATATAGTTGTACTATGTTGTACCACATAGGGTTTACACATACACAAATTCAACATGTCAAATGTCTATTCAATCCTAAAATCTTTGTATAAAGAAGTTCGACCTTTCATGTTAATAAACAACAGGTCATTATGTATGTCATCGAATCTTGAACGCCTATGAACTTTATTACAATATATACCTCTTCTCTTTGACGGTCATTGTAATTTCCTCTAGATCGTGGTCGCTTGTCCCCGGTAGCCCTGGATTTCTGAGGGGTTGGGCGACGGGCATGGTCTGGTGTGCTTCCCCGACCCGCTCCTGATTCTCTTTTCTTCCCATACTTAGAAAACCTATTAGGACTGTTAATATCTGAAAATAACCCAGAAATACACAGTGAACATAACAGTGCATACTAACAATGTGGACATATTGACAATGTATAGGCTGCATTTGAACATGTTGAATGGGAACCACAATTTCAGCAGATATCCCAAATCAATAAATCATTGAATGTCCAGCACAATGAAGCCAGCACATACTCAATGTACATGACCGTGACAGCTTGGGTCAACTGCAGTAGTTGCCGGCCATAGACTATCTGTCGTATTTCTATATCTGGTTTTCCGGTTATTCAAGACTTTTGATAACCCCCAGCGTACCAGCAACGATTGCAAACTGTTGTGATAAATGTTTTGGTCATGTGACATCAGCCGTCAGGTGTCGAGATGTGACGTCACATAACTCACCATTTTTCTTACTGTCGGACGTTGCACCGTTCTTCGGCGGACCAGACGGCTGACGAGATGATTTTTTGTCCATATTTACTATCCCTTCCTCGAACATCAACAGTAGTACACAAATGAGAAGTAGAACCTCTCGTTCTCTTCTGCTTAGCAGAGATAACGAATGCTGAACGACCTTGGGCAACCATTTTCATAACTCCATGTTGAACACTTTAAAGAAGTAAAAAAATCCAATTATATCACAATTAGATCAATAACAGTTATGTAGTCTACAAAAGGAATCCTTCAAAAACAAAATGCGGGGGCACAATATGTTCCCCCAGCGCTCCTTAACGCTCTCTCAGCGTCTTAGATGGGCGAGTATTACGCCCAAACACAACTTGATGGAGACAGGCCTCCAATGCCCGGATGTTGTTAAACGAAACTAAAACTAGAACCGGAATTAAAGAGGACGACAATCATATTTAATGGACGAATTTGACCATGCAGTACCTTTCTTTAATTATTTCTTTTTTAAATCACCCGGTGAATTAAGACATTCATTTAATGCGTGTACATATGTAAATACATTGAAAAGTCCAAATAATAATACTTTAGGTATGTTAGAGGCTCAGGAGGGTCCCCCACCTACACCCCCACTGGATCCGCTACACTGCCTACCCAGCGTTCCAACATTATTACTGATATTACTGACTCCTCTGGACTGGAAAAATAGATAGGCCCAGGTAAATCCATGTTCATTCGTTGTAATAAGTGCCACGTGGGGCATTGAAAGGTTTTGTGAGTGTAATAGGGTTAGTAGTGACTGTTTGGTTAATCACCATCATCATCATCATTATCATATATCTAAGACAAAGTGGTGTTTGAATGAATTCATTATACTTGCTAGGATTGCCAATAAGGGCGGGACATGTCCACATTTATCCTTGTTACGAATGTGCAAATCTAAACACACTTACATGGAAACTAATTAAAATGTTTATTTGGGAAGTGACGAACTGCGAACAATATTAATAAACTGCTTCAAGGACAAAACACTGTAATCTCTTCACAAAACAAAATACCCAATACTGAAACATTGATTGTTTTCGTACCGAAATATCCACTGCAATGTTTAATATCTTTATATGTAAGAGGTCCCATCATTCTGTTATAGTGAAATAATAATAATGAGCGTTTGGACTATACTAACAACCTTGTTTAAAATACGTCTTTAACATATTAAAGATATATATTTTTCAGTTTTCGATTGACCAACAACAAATGCAACTACTGTTTATTTCAGTAAAATATTAAATATTGCTTTGATATGACATTTTAATATGTAGTATAAATCATACTTGAGATGTTAACGTCTTGCAAATAATCCGCCGTTCAAATATAATGTGCATTTATCGTTTCCATTGTCCATTACTACTTTTAGACTGTCCCGGAAATGCAACGCATGCGCGTTCAGACTGCGCGAAAATTTGAAAAGAAGATTGGGCCGAACATTGAGTAGGTCAATTGGACTAAATATTGAAAATACTTTGATTGAAACATTCTGTACTATCGGATCTCGTCTGATCGTTACATTGACGTTTGAAGATATACGAAACGAACGCGCTGAAATATTGGCATGAACGTTTCTTGTAATTGTTTTACTTAGAATTCTGTCTATCGAGAATTTCCTAAATTTAAGAACCTGTTCATGGTTTGACTGTTTACAACACTTGATCATATTCAAGTGATATTGACAGCTGTTGAACAACCTTCAGCTAGTGTAAAAACTCGAAGTGGGTTCTGAATCTGTGGGAAATGAATATATATTATGAATATTATATTCACGAAACTGTTAGCTATATTGTGACCAGCTGTAACAGGGCGTGGAGTTATCTGACATATGGCAGACAAGTTTACTTTGCTTACGGGTTATGCTCTTTGGCCATGATTATTGTGAATGACATAAAATAATGTTAACATGACATGGGTGTATTGCACTCCTATGGTGAAGGTAAATTGTTAATATTTTCCCATCAGCAAATTGTTCCTAGATCTACATATGAATTTAATAATAGCAACTTCTGTGGGAGTCGAGTTAAAGTGGCAGCTGAAAAGCTAAGCAAACTATTCTCACACAACATAGCTGATACTGTTACAGCGTGGCAGAAGCCATCAGGTATTCAGCAATCCAGTTTCTCAATTTTATTGTGAGAGACAACTTAGTTCCAATAATTTGGATAAGTGACATAAACTATGTAAACCATTAGGCAAACTGAGTTGTGACCAAATTGTATGTCACCAGCAGCTCACTGTCTGTGCCCTTATGGCAAATAGCATGTTTTTGCTCGTACTGTCATCCCCTTGATAACTATATGGACAAACTGCATATGTTGTTTCCACTCTGCTCCCTTACAAAATATTTCCCAACAGATGTATATATGGACCACTAAGTTTCTTTTGAAATTTGAAATTCTCTTGAGCAAGACTTCCACCCATATCCCCACTCAAAATATATACAAGTGAGTAGATTAAGCTGCAATGCATACATTTATAGCTTTTGGAAGGGGGATACAGGCGGAAGTCTTTCCTTCTCTTGTTTAAGCAATATTTCCAGCAATGTCTTCACACATTGTAATGTTATGTAAGGAATCAAACCAAGGTATTTGAAATGACAAGCACATATTAATTACTATTACAACTAAGCCACCATCCTTGGTATCCACCAAGCATTCATCATTTTCATGAACGTATTTATAATATACATAGCCATGTCCAAATAATATGTAGTTACAACAACCAACTTGTCATATCATTCATTAGTAAATCTATCACTTTTCACAAAATAAAGAAATAAGTATTTCATTTCAATATATCATGTAGAAGTAGCTAATGCACTGAGACGCATATATAAATGCAGACCACTAAAATGGCTCAAGTTATTTCAAGTAGATCCTGGTCTCGAGTTTATGGGATCAGTAACTAAACTGTTAAAAAAGCACGATGTCACAATCAGGCGTTGTGAAAAAGAGGCCCACCGTAGTCAAGCTATCGTTGAAAGATTTAACCGGACATTAGCGGAACGTTTGATGTTTGGACATCAGTATGGGATTGAAATGAAATCAGATCGAATAAGATCATCCGAATGGGTGACACAATTATCAACGCTAAATAATGAAGTAACGAGATTAATCGGGAAGAAACCATCCGATGCGATTAAAATGAAATCGGTGACTTCCGAATCTTCAGCACTGAGGAGAGGCAAAAAACAAAAACGTCCGGATAGAGTAAGTGTAAGATATTTATACCAGCCCGGTGAACTCGAAGGGGGTCTATGTCGTGCAACCGATCCGATTTGGTCCCTTACGATATATATCATTAGTCTGTTGGTTATGAAAGGAGAGCCTATTCTTTATTATCTTAAAGATGGACTGGGCAGGGGATTTGTACAAGAAGAGTCGCTCATAAACTTTATCAATAGATTTAAGATAATGAATTTTTTCCCATAATGTTATTTTAAAAAAATAATCTGGGACACATGCTTCGACAACAGGTAAAACATGTGAAAGAGGAATGTAAAGACATTTCAAGCAATACATAAATAAATTGAATAAATAATGTAATAAATAATATCAGCAAACATATTTCTTAAAACTGTCAAACTAACATCTAAGTTACTATTTCCATCGTTTCATGCGATTGTGTAATGTAAGTCAAATGACATCTCGGCTATTGTCGCCTCGCTTTTTAGACTCGGACATGATGTTGAATGCCAAAATATATGCATCAGAAATCTTTGTCACAAGTCGTAACGATTTTCTGCATTCAAAATATCTCAATTTAGCCAAAGAATCTGAAATCTAAATTCAAAAATAGTCTTGTTACTGATTTTCAGAGCTTTCTAACGATATCAAACCTGATATTTATACAAATCTCAGAAAACAGAGGTATTTCCCGGTATTATTTCACGTCACTGAGGGGAAAGTGACTTTTATCGGGAAATGTGTGATGATAGATTGTGCTTAAACATCATTTTTCCGATTACTTTAACAATGAAAATAGAAAAAGAAATAAGTTAGTGGATACCTCTATTATGAAATAATTTTTGCTTTCTTGGTGCTTAATCTGGACTTTATGAATGTGCTAGCTTAATTTTTTTATTAAAAACAAACTTCAGACACTGATGGAGTAGTCTTCAATGACATAGGAATATTATCAAGCAGTCAAGGGGGATCACTCTGAGATGTTGTATTTTGGTAAGTGAATCTTAGAGACCAGATTATCGTCTTGTTACAGCAGCTGGAGATGATGATGAGTGGATGGGATACTGATCGTGGTCAGGTGGAAACCTTGGATGAGTTTGATGAAGCTCACCATCTGGAGAAGACCTACTGCTCCACCATGACCGAAGAGGAGTATGAAGATCAGACAGTAGCTGAGACGGACAAAGCACTACAGGTATACATAGCAAGCAGAATGCGATGCAGGTCTTGCCTTTTAAACTCCACAGTCAGACAAGATAATATTGTACATTCATTAGATAAATAGCAACCAAAATCAAATTTGCTAACACTATTGTTTGTAACTAACTTGATCAAACATCACCAGCCCAAAACCAGTGATCGACATTGCTCTGGGATATTGAAGTTTCCTGCTATGATATAATCAAGGGATGTGGTTCAATTTTAATATTCGGTTACGACAAGGAACCCTTCAGTGCTTGAAATTGGAGAACCTTAAAGTTAGCTCCTACAGTAATTGAGTCTACTGACCTTCAATCTTGAACTTTTGTCCATTAGGTTTATGACTAGGATGCCTGACATTCCTGCTTTGAACACTGATCATGATAATTATCAGTGTTAATCATAAAGGTGAAAAGGACCTCGTCACAACCGAAATGTAATAATTTAGAGAAATATGGGGACCCTAGATTAAAAAATTATAAGAGGAAAGACTTCTGCCCGTAGGACCCTCCGAAAGTTATTTATGTATCTATTGTATGCATTCCCGCTTAACCCAATTAATTATATACATTTTTAGGGAGGATACAAGCGGAAGTCTTACCCCACCATTACATCTGTACACTGTTAAACGTGGTGATGTGACTGTTGTTTGATCCACCAGCATCGATAACATAATTTTGCAGTAACTGAATTTGTAATTTGTAACTGATACTTTGATCCAGTGTTGGAAATGAGCACCTGCCCGTTGGCGCATGGCAAGTAGGTCTCATGTCAGGCCCAAAGTTTCCAAGTTGTGTGGGTCCTTTGGGCCTGCAGTGAATTTATATGTGGATCTATTTGTCAATAGGCTGTAGTTTTTTAAATGTGGGTCCTGATGGCGGCCTTGCAATTTGATTTATTTCAAACACTGCTTTGATCATGTACAAAAAGGAGACTGTGTTCAAGTAGTTCCGAACTCTGTGTCCACGGTTTCAGGATTTGGTGATGTATCTGGAATCCAACCCCGAGGCTTATGCTCGTATCATGAGGAAGAAGAAGGTTGAGGAGATGGAGAATGGTGGAATGTATTCCTACCTGAAGGTGTGGTACATACTTCGTTACCTTCATATAGGGGTAGCCCTAATCATTGTTCAGCTACTTCTCTACAACCCCAGCAGTAAATCCATTTACAGACTACACAAGGAGTTTGCTTGATAATATTGATAATTATATGTCATGAAACCTAGGATCATGGATGTGAACACCAGATTCACCCTGTAATGTTTCAAAGTTCAAAGGTGTTCAAAGTGGCAATAAACCAATTCCCGCCCTTCACTGACTAAAATTATATTGGTTAAAATTTATGATAGGACATTGGTTTGAAATCTATTTATGAATGGTCATGAATGAATCATGAATGAATCATACATTTGAGCATTATTTTATTGGTTGTATTCACAAATAATGTTTTATTAAATAATAAACTTTAAGTTACATTTTCTATCCTTTGCAACAAAAACATCTACTGGGAACCAATGCAATAGCAGAAGGCTTGCATCACCTTGCCACAGAATATAGCAAGTTTTGAAAGTTTTTCCTTCATTGTATTAACAGTAAAGAAAAATACCTTTACCTCCAATGGTTCCAGGTAAAGATGATGAGCCTGTTGCATGGTGAACACTACCCGGCATGTCTTGTTGCCCCTGAGGAGGCACAGAACCACCTCAACCAACTCAAGAGAGGAATGAAGAGGGCTTTTGAATACTCACAGGGTAAGTGATCAGTCTGGCCCTAGTCCCAATCCAGAACTGAGTAAAAGAACAATTTCAGGCTAGTAAGTAGACTCCAAAGGTTTTGTGACATGACTGGGTAAGTATTTTAGAATGTTAATTAACTCTTCTTTTTCTCAACGGGGTTATATTTGGTATTAACACATGCATTCCAATTACAAAGGGGATTATCTCTCTAACATACACTTCAGTTGGTTCACTCCCAATTGTCAGACATCCCAGTTGTCAGACGCCCCAGTTGTCAGACAGACCAGTCAAGTGTGACCAGTGTAACTGCCTGGTCTTACCTACTAATTAATGAGCGGCTCCCAACTTTGGGCAGAGTATGCTACTCCAACTCGTTAAGTGATACACATTATGATTGTGTTTACAAGTTGCGTTTGATATGTGTCGGGTTGCGTGTGTTTTATTAGCAAAGATTTAGAGATTTTTTTCCAATGATATAGAATGTAGGAAACTCGGTGAAGATTAACGAACAATGTTAAATACAATGTTTGGTAGAATATGTCTCAGAGAGGAACCCCTCAAGTATTCCTTGAAGAGTTCACTTACTCTAAGAATCAAACAGGAGGTCGTACCACACACTGGAGATGTTATTGTCTTTTGCAATAATGTAATGAATACTTCAAAAAGTGTTATTTCTGGTATGATTTGATGATTAAAAGTACATAATAAACCTATCCTGTAAATTCCTCAAACTTTGTGTTTTCTGGTCTGTTCCACTTCAATGAAAGGTAAACAGGTAACTATTGCTTGACTTACCAACCTTGACTTATCCTGGTATAAGCTGTCTGACAATTGGGAGGTTACCCTTCAATTAGTGTCAGTCACTTAATCTGTGCTCCCTGAACTAATTATGTATTGTTTAGTGACTGAAATCACACAGCAAGGCTCATCTGGATTAGGGAAGCTAGCAGTCTCTTGGATGTGTATTCAGGCCTTTGGTTGCCATTAATATCAAGGGAGGGTTCAAAATTACCATAAGTCCGCTGGTCCAGACTATAATGCGTATAGGAGAGAGAATATATGGATGTCAACTTCTTTATTATGGGGAACACAACGTTTCGGAGTATATGCTTACTCCTTCATGAGGTCAATGAGATCTGTAGCAGATAGGTCTTTCGGGCTTATCATAATAACAATCATTTGCCAAGCCTAATGTGAGAAGTGTACGCATGACCAGATTGTTTAATACATCTATCTAAATACGTTTTGCCAGTGCCATGGTAGCAAAATGCCCAGTCAGACATTTTGTACCTATCTCTTGAGACCTACAGTGGGTACCCGGATAGGGTCAGGTAATACCCAGGTAGTAAATCGGCCTCGTCCCAGCCCTTCTCACCTGGCAGATACATTAAGATCTGGGTTAAATAGGTCTTCAGCAACCCATGCTTGCCGTTAGAGGCGAATAACAGGATCAGTTGGTCAGGCTCACCAACTTGCTTGATGCATGTCATCGTATCTCAATTGCGTGGATTGATGCTCGTGATGTCAATCACTGGATTGTCTGGTCCAGACTCCATTATTTACAGACCGTCGTCTTATAGCTGGAATATTGCTGAGTGCAGTGTTGAACAATAAACAAACTAGATACATTAATCAAGCAAGATTATAGAGTTACTCAATTTCATAAGGAATTCTTTGGGTAACCTTAAAACATTTGCAAAAACTCAGAGGTGCATTCTAACCATGTGTTCCAAACAACACATGTACAAGGGTAGTTGTCAAAGACCCTTCTATTTGCTGTGCAGAGTTGTGTCCCTTCACAATCCCAGGATACTGTCTAGTATGAACCTTGGTCAGGTAGCACCAAACATAATATATATATCTACAACCTACTTCGCTTTGGGCTTTCCTCCCACATTAAACTGGCACTGATGTTAGTCCACAAGATGAAATTTAGTGAGCCTCACCAATGACGTTGTGATTACAGAGAGCAAGGCAACAAGATACTCTTCAAGACTAGCAGCGAGGAAGCCCCTGTCAGATGCCTCCCCTCGGCTCAACACACCAGACAAAGACAGGTCTCGCCATTCATCCAAGAGAGCAAAGAGGGGCTTGACCGAGCCTCACTCAGCAGTACCAGTTGCCAAGATTACCCCCAACAACCCCCCTTCAGTGCCACCCCCACCCCCACCCCCACCACCTCCACCACTTCCAACTAATCTTGTCATTAAGCCACGTTTAAAGAAGGGCTCATCCAAGACACGCTCCCCCAAGACAGACTCATCCAAAACAGACTCATCTGAATCTCACTCACGACAGATAGCATCGCCATTACCAGCCAACTCACCCAGTGGGGCAGATAGTTCTGATCATGAGGTAACAGACTAGCACTGAATTCTTCTATAATCTTTATATATGGGCCTTTTTAAAGCCATAATAAATTAGACAGTAGATTATCATTCCCGCCCAACACACGACTAAATTCCCAGACAAATTAATTTTATTTACCGAGTAATGTTTAGAGCACTGTAACGATATCTGTTGTCAGATGACCATTTCTTGTTCACGACATGCGGTACATTGGTCCAAGACTGACTCTTGGTGCGCGCCTGCCTGTCATCTGCTTGCTGTCAGCTGTCAAGATGTCAGGGCTTCAGATTGGTTCATTATGTTGGACATTAACCGATTGACTTCCAAAATGTACTTAAGATATTTTTTTCAAATTTGGTACCAATGATATAGAAGAATGTCTCATCAAAGGTTGATAAAATCATGAAAATGTTCTATTGCCATTGGTGTCTAGCAAAATCACTGTTCACTTTGGAATCAATTGTGTTGATTTCCTCAATGTGCCTTGCTAACTGGGATGAATTGCTGCTTGCTGGTTTGTTAATTGTAGGTTTAAGGTGCAAGCCACTATTCTCTTTTCAGTTTGTCACCCCTCCTACAGACACAAGGCCACTAAGGCGACACAGGAGAACAGTGTAAGTATGCTGGGTAGTGCCTGAAGGGGTCTGCCAGTCTACATTAACATGCGATTATAATCCTAGTATTTGGAGTGGACCAGGTTTTTGAGATAAACATATTGTGTATAGTTTAAAGTATGTTAGTTTAATCTGATGCCACTTTTTTTCAAATTGGAAGTGATTGTGTGCGGTTTGAAAGATGTAATTCGGTGGTATCAAATCAACAATAACGTACATGATGATGATGATGATACCCTACTCTCATGAATGAGAGGCTGGAAAATAACATGTAATGCAACTTCATGCAGGGCACTGATTGCCGATTAGCAATCTCATGTGACAGTCTCAATAAAATCATTACTCTGATACAATACTTCTCTGTGTGAAGATATGACGACACCTCCATAGAAGGTCCCAGTGAACTTGGATCACCCAGTATAACTGAAGATTACATGGGTTCTTAGGCCAATCAGATGCTGGCTTTGTTAAATGAATCAATTCAGACATTTCAATCTTAGCAAAAGAAAACATCCACAGAACATAGATATACTCTCTATAGTAACCATGGCGCTCAGAAACAACAGCATGATGATATCATTTCAATTTCTTTTTGCATTCAGAGCTCCCCAATTATATTCGTTTTCAGAGATTCGTTTGTCTAATGTTTATTGGCTGATCAAAAGTTCACATATGACCTATATGAGTGTCCTCGGACCTTCAAACAAAGAGGGGGCATCGGGTAGCCTTGTAGTTAAAGTGTTCGCTCGTCACGCCGAAGAGCCAGGGTAGATTCCCAACATGGGTACAATGCATGAAGCCCATTTCTGGTGTACCTCGCCTTGATATTGCTGGAATATTGCTAAAAGTGGCATAAAACCATACTCACTCACTCATACAGAGAGGAATCGTATCGGAGTAAAGGATCCGATTTAATGAGCTTTCCTCATGTCAAACCGTTTAAAAGTTAGTTACTGCATATGTTGCTTCCCATTTCTACATTTTTGCATTTTGTCTTTAATACTAAGCTGATATGTTTTGATGTTCTGAATGACATTTTATCACTAACGAGATACGAGTATGAAGCCTGAGTTACTTTCTTTGTGAATTTAGTTTCTTCTGAAAGTGTTATGTGTCGTATGTAATTTCCTTCTTTGCTCAATGGGACATTTCAAGACAAATGTTTTTATTAACGTGCCAATGAGATTCTAGTTTTTATTTCACAGCTGAATATTGTGTGAAAATAACCTTCCCCAACTGTGAGACATTGTACTCACAATGTTCCAACATCACCCTTGAATACATTAGGCTGGTATGTGGTGTGGTGGTGACCATGTGTCTAATTTTAGCCAGCTATTGAAATAACTCATGGAAGACAAATAAGTTCTACTCTGCGCATGGACATTGTGCAGTCACAACCATTGTCTGACATTATGGCAGTATGTAACCGTGAAACATTGCCGTTCATGCAATGTTAACAGAACAATGGTGTGAGTACTCGCTGGTTCCCCTCTGGCTGGAATCAGGCAATGAGTTGATTCATTGATATGCACCGTATGTACTCATGGTGGATGGAGGAACATAGTGTTTACATCCCAGTGAAGTACTGACAATGACTGAGAATGTTCATTGTGAAAGCAGGCTTACAATACAGTAAGTCTGTTGTCAATCCTAAGGCCAGTCCTTCAAGTGACTAGAATATCCTGTTGTGTGTCTGTAGGTCCAATAGCTCAAAGTCCTCTGTGTCCTCCGTGTCCTCCCTGTCCAGCATCCACTCCGAGCTCATGTCCTCCAACCCACTCCGGCGACTCCGATCCACACAGGTCATCAGGTAAAGTCGTATATCCCCTTGCCACAAGTCCTGCATCACAATACTACAATCTCACAAAAATCAGATGATTGGCAGGTCAGAAAGATCTGATTGTACGCCAATTCCTTCTATTGGTTCAATTAATCGAAACACCACTGGTCACAATCAGCCATACCCGTGAAGATCCAGGTTGGAATTGGTCTTCAGTAACCCCTGCTTGTCTTCAGAGGCGACTAATGGGATCAGGTGGTCAGACTCACTGACTTGGTTGATGCATGTTATCGTTTCCCAATTGCATAGATTGATGCTCATGATTTCAATCACTGGATTGTCCAGACTTGATTATTTACAGTCCCCTGTCTATTATCTGGAATATTGCTGAGTGCGGCGTTAAACAACAACAACAACAACAAAAAACACAATCCGCGAATCACAATCCATGAACTTTACTAGTATTTGGCATCAAACTAATGATTGCATTACAGCATTAAGTGGCAGGCGTCTGGTGAATATAATATGATTTTGTAGTGAAGGGTCTTATTTGATTTAAAATAAACATTCCAAAGTCAAAATATAGCTTACATAACAGCTGTGCTAATCTTTTCCCATGTTGAATATGACATCTAATCATGCTAGTTCTGTAATGGGATTGTTACAGTGTATTGGACTGTAGCATGTTGCCTGTATATGCATGAGTTTCATGAGTAACACTGGTAATGATTCAACAGGTCACCTGGTGGCACACCAGTCCGAGCTGCAGCAGACAAGGAACATCTGGCACACTCCGAACCTCTCCACAAAGCATTAATCTCGGTTATGAAGAGGAAGTTTCGAAACATCCGTACTCCAAGCCCTCAGTCTGCTGGACATAGTCGAGTCAGCAGCCCCAACAGCACGTCGGCCTTCAGTCCATCCCTTGTGTTTACACCCTGAAGTATATAAGTACTGTGTTCACTGCTAGTGATGCCACAGATATTGCAGTATGCAAAACAGTCAGTCAGTATAACAAACAAGAGAAGAACCAGTAAATAGTTAATTCTATCTGGAATTTGTTTCTTACAAAGCCATGTTAGCTGTTTATAATCAAGAATGTTTGAACATCATGCAAAATGTAGCATTGGCCTAATGTACAATGTTGTGCTTCTGATTACATGTAACAGTTCATTTCAAAATAGCGCCTGCAACTTAGTTGGAGAATTACTGTAAGGCTCTGCTGCGTTTGGTACATATTTGTAGGTGTGCTTTGTTTTGTCAAGTGGGACGTGCATCAAGAGGGGCATCTTCCCGAGGCAAGAGAGTTAACTGACTTTAAAAGTCCAGTTTCCATCCTTGCTGAACTAGACTGGAATTCCTGGGCTCGATCGTAGCGCCACTAGTGGCTATTACGAGTTATGTCCCTTCTAAGCCTCGCCTATGGACCAATCAGATTCCACCTCTCGTATCACTTGCATTTACTTCACATGAAATGGAGGCGCCCAGTCAAGACGATCTGATTGATAATCAAGATCTATATTGTGAGAAAACGGGTCTTACATCGCGAAATGCATCAAATCACGTGAGCACCTTGATTAAAAACGTGGAAAGATCTGGAAAATATCTGTTGACAACGAGTTGGCCGTGCACATGCTTTGCAAATCTTGCAATTGACCGAAATCTGCACGGCAGTTTACGAACGGGGTTTGACTTTGTTGCGTGACTTTGATTGAACTATGCATAGACTCGTTAGCCAAGCCAAAATGTAACTCCATAATACCAGCCTAGTTCGGCAAGAGTGGAAACTGAACTTTTATAGTCAGTTAACTCTTTTGCCTCAGGAAGATGCAATAGGGGAAATATGGTATTAGGTGGTTAGTTTCACAAGGCGTAATGTATTTATGTTGGTAGGAAATGACAGATTGTTTATACAATGTAATAAGTGCTTGTTTGCTTCTCAGACATCAGAGTGGTTTTTTCTGTCATCATAAAACTTGTAGCATCTCATTGCTTGATACAATGTATGTAACTACTGCTCAACATACTTAAGACAAATCACAAACTGACTGTTAAGCCCATTGATCATCATTGACGTACATACCAGTAATCAGTGTTGTCGGTAAGTGTAGTAGAGGTCGGATGGAAACAGCTCCAGTGCAATTGTCTGTTCGAGGTGGTGTATGAACTGCACGAGTATGAACTCACGGTCGTCTCATCACTGGAAACTGATTCTGTCCCAAAATGCAATGTTCACACATGGTGTCCCAAAAGCTGTGTTCACACATGATGTCCCAAAAGCTGTGTTCACACATGGTATCCCAAAAGCTGTGTTCATACATGGTGTCCTAAAAACAGTGTTCACACCTCATTTTTCTAAAGTATGTTTAGCAGTAGGAATTTTGGATTTGTCTTAACCATGTTAACCTTCAGTGAATGAGTTTGAAGATTTAACAATATGGTTTCAATAAATCTTCAAAATGTCAGTTCTCATTTAATGTCTTTTTAAAACATTGTGTTAGATATGGCAGTGAATGAAATATTTTTTAACTTTACTAGTGTGATGTTTTGTAAGATTGTGATAAGGACTGGGATTGTGCAACATGATATGACAGCAAATCATCATCAAATCATCTCACGAGTGAGAGCAATAGCATCCTTAAAACATCACTGGGATACACTACATTTCCATCCTCTGTGAATACATAGGGCTGACAGGCAGTGTAGTAGTGGTGCCTGTCAATTTTCCCGTCAAGGTTGTGTTTGACACAGGAGTTAGATATGAACTTCCCTTAGGATAATTAAGTCTTATCTTATCTCAAATGAGCCTACCCCATGTATGAATTTTGTGTGAACCCATCCTATAGTTTCCCAATAAGTGAAGCTATATGTTGAGTGGATGGTCGCAAGCTTGTGGCACATGTAGCATAAGAAATGTTGCCATGCTGTCATCTCAGCTCACTGGTGTCCCTCTCACTGCAACTGGCCATGACTTGATTTGCTGGATCCAAATAGTGACTACCGGTATATGTAGTCACGACGATGGAGAAATGTAGTGTATTGTCCCTTGAAGTACTCACAATGGCCCGGTAAATGTGGCAGCATCTCCTGTGATACATTGAACTGTGAAATTTGTACATAGTTGGAACATTTGAAGTATTCAAACAAAATGTTCACATACACAGTTTATTCAGATTACAACTGTAACTTGATTTTATCCTTATGGAAGCCAACTGGAATGTATTGCACCCAATGACATGTTGCTCCAGTCAAAGACATCATTTTGTCATCCTGTTCCATATGACTCTTCTTCCTTTTGTTTTGTCATTCTATCCCTCTTGCATCTCTTTCTCTTACTTCTTGGTGTCCCATTAGCATGCCATGTTAGACTTGTCCCCAGCGACCGATGCTGGACTCGACAGGTGTCCTAATGGATCGGGTGGTGAGGCTCCGTGACTTGGTTGATACTGTGTCATCATACCCCGGCGGTGTGGATCGATGTTCATAATACTGATCACTGGATTGTCTGGTCCACACTAGATTGTCTGGTCATACAGTTAAAATTTTGCCAAGTGTGCTAATAAACAACAAACACGTAAACTTTGTTGGTTTTATTTGTTCCAAAAGCCAACGAAAGTGGCTTTGTGTGGTTTCAATACATGACATGGCTGATTGTGTGTCATCGTAGCCTGCCATCGTGGATCATTGGTGAAGCTTTCATCCATGGATTGTCTGGCCCACACTCAGTTATTTACAGGCTGCTTTGATATTGTTTGTATACTGCTGACTGCAGGGAACAACAGCCTCATCATCACATGCACCTGTGTCCACCATCTTACATGTTGAGTTGCTGTGCACGAGTTCCTTGGACACGCCAGAAATCAATGATCGTAGGTTCGAATCCCAGGTTGCCCATGCTTGCGGGCTTCATCAAAGTGGTAAACGTCTGATACCAGCATCACTTCATGCCTTCCTCCCACATTAAGCTGACATGCTGTGAGATGACTGGCCCAAGTCACTCACTGACTTATTTGGAAGGGCAGCTTTAACATAACATCTTCATTGCTGTCAAATGCAAAGAGTCAAAGTTTCATGTAATCAAGACATTATATGTAATACTCAAAAGGAGTTAAATAGAAAACACCAGATTCGTCCTTATGACTAGTTATCTGTCATGGCATGACAGATTAACTATTGTCGTCAGGACCTGGAAAAGTTCCAGTTATCCAGGTTTACAGTTTGAGACAACCACGAATTTGACACATGCATGTTCGACTGTATAGTAATTTGAAAAACATTGGGTATTCTTTAACTTCTTGTGAGTAGTATATGTTAGTATTCAGTTTGTGTGTGTGCTAGCAGGAAACATTTGTTTTTTTATGAAGACTGATTAACCAGAAATTTCCAAGACTGACCTGATTGTTTGGGCTTGTTATGGAATATACCTGTGGAGATCCAGGTTAGAATAGGTCTTCAGTAACCCACGCTTGCTGTAAAAGGCGACTGCTTGTCATAAGAGGCGACTAACGGGATCAGGTGGTCAAGTTCGCTGACTTGGTTGATGCATGTCATCATAACCCCATTGCGTAGATTGATGCTCATGATGTCAATCACTGGATTTTCTGGTCCAGAATCGATTATTTACAGACTGTCGTCATAGCTGGATTATTGCTGTGGCGTTAAGCAAAAAACAATAATGTTATGGAATAGCAGATGGCAGCAGTATATATATTTCAAATATCTGTTTCAATATGGGTGCTCTTATGTACATGTAGAATAAAGTATCTGGTGCACAGAGTATTAGTAGTAACTATTGTTTTTATTGTCGCCAAAAATCCTGATCTCATAAAAAAACAGATGTAATTACTCTAATATAATACCTATCTCTGAAGATCTGGGTGGTGAACCCAGCTCGACCTTTGAGAGCCCAATTGTAGTGAAGGACACATGTAATCTTTAGCCAGTCTAATGCAAGTTTTCTGAATGTTTTGACCGCCTCAATTCACCAAAATAGTCCATTTGGGGTGTAGATGCCATGGCTCTCGAAAACATAAGGGTGCTTCCTTTCTGAGATATGAAATCAGGTGTATTGGTCTGAATGCTTCTCTCACTCAGTGGAAATTGAGAAGCCTGGACACTGATGGGCTGATTAGAAACTGGAGGACTTGTCAGGTCTTCCTGTAGAGAGGTATCATATAAAGTAAATAAGCTGATATTAATGAGATTGAAAAAAACAAGAAAGTGGAGACATTGGATATTCCAACAATCAGGGCTTAGCTTATTGCCCTGTCACTATCAACCATTGGTGTGTATGGTTGATGACCAACAGGTAGCCGTGATACAGCTGACTGTGGCATGAAACGTCATTCACTCCTTCACTTGACTTTGTAGGCCTTATTTCATTATCTGTTTTTAAAAATAATTTTTACACACATTTAAATTCAAGAATGTGTATCATATTGTGATTCAGAGAAGTATTGTTGGGAAGAAATAAAAAGGTTGAAAAAAGCACATGCTTCTTTGTTTCTCTAGATGACCAATCATAGAGTTACTTCCCTTCCTATATTCATGAACTTGGGGGTTTATTACTGAAACTTGTCAAAAGGCTTATTGGAAAGAATAAGACAGTTCTTAGATATAAATATTATTTTATGGATTTGTGAAATGTTGGGTCTGTTGATCCAAAACACAAGTAATAAACAGACTACAATGTCGCCATGTATTGTGTTGGTGTTTCCTCATCATCTGATAACATGCAACAGAATATATATGCTGACAATATGCTGAGATAGTATTAGCCAGCATTTTACAAGACAATCACATTATTACAACTGGCACAGTGTTACAGCATTGCTGTTGTCAAGGCTGAGGATTCATTTACATATTAAGCCAGTATTAATTAATCATTAGATACCAGTAACCATTCTTGCATGGCAAAACATTCCATCTCACCTCAGTTCATTTGTATTTTGGTTATGCCAGACTCAGTTTGGAATAAGTGTACCCAAAATAACCTATTCAGTAATTTTTTTAAGGAATAAATATTCTGTTACTTTTGACGCAAAAATGGAAGATAATCTAATACATGTCATTTTATACTGGCCCAGCGGGATAAAAGGATGGCAGCTCCATATCCCATTATGATGATGCTCTGTGATATGTATATTTAACATGCCCAGATGAGAAATAGCCCTGTGTATGGTATTCTGTGTAAAAAATACCAGAAATGGGATGCTGGAAGAGCTTAGTGGTTGAAGCGTTTGCCTGGCACGCTTAAGATCCAGGTTCGATTCCCCACATGGGTACAGTGTGTGACGCCCATGTCTGGTGTACCCCGGCGTGATATTGCTAAAAGCGGCCTGAAACCATTTATTCGGTAAACACACAGCTGTGGTGCATGGCCCGTTCAACAAGGCGATCGTAGCGCAAAGTCAATGTTAAAGTATGGGAGTTACGATAACTTTAGCGCTACGAAAGCTTTGTGGAATGAACGCCTGAATTCTAACGGTGGGCCGATGTACCTATTCAATCAATAAGTATCAACTTTGGACGGGTTTGAAGTATTATTCTGTTAAGCTTAATTGGAGTAAGCTGTTAATCACGTAGATGTCTTCCTAGTCACATACGAAAGTGGAGTTTTGTTGTTTGTTGGTTTTTGTTTTTTTTGGTAAACGGCAAGTCATAAATAAAATGTTAAACGAGTTCGCGTGTAATACCAATTTAATGAACGGGTGAATAGTTATGGTATCTGATTATAGATATATAGATCACGGAGAGGAGCTTATGCACTCTCGATGACCCCAGCACCCTTTTGCTAAGCTGACGTCACATGGCATTGTTTCGCTGGTGGATCTTGCAACAAAATTCCATAAAATACGCCATATGGTATTGAGACGTGTTTGTAAACTTTGTGTTGCAGAGTGGATGAGTTATGATGACCTTGGGGATAGCTTTGTGGAACGGACTCCCTGAATCCACTTTCACAAAACGATCTTAGGGATAAGACGATTGTAACTCCCTTACTTTAACATAGGCTTACGACAGTCGTAGCGCTAAGATAGCTTTGTGGAACGGACCCCTGAATTCTAAACGTTGGCCGTTGTATGCCGTGGATCGCGAATAGATTCACAAACGACAATGAAATTTAAAAACGTTATAAGTGGCAAGTAATAAATGAAATACTAAACTCGCTCCCTTGGAATACCAATTTTATGAAACGAGTAAATTTCACAGAAGTTTAAAAAGGGTTATATTATTTATATTGGGGACACAGTGAAAGGTGGACAAACTTATCTTTTGTATATAGTGGTGAAATGAGTATTTTATATGTAGTCCTTGAATGTCCACATGTATTCACAGCAAGCCCCAAAGAGAAAATAGTCTCTTGCGACATGCATGCCTTTCTTAATTACATTTGTTTAAGATTTCATGAATTCAGAGAACATTTACAACTCTGAATCAACAAAAGCAAACAATGCTGTGTTCGTTTTGTGTACATCAAAGTACACCCATCACATATGATCCAGTTTATGTGGGCGGTACAGCAGCACCACTTTAACATTAAGATGGAAAGCACGCCCCTTCATTATATTTCTCACCTCACTTCACCTGAAGCTGCGAACATTTGGATCAAATGTTGTTTTCTAGCAGATGACTCTTGAGCTGAAGTAGGCCTTTAATGCTGCTGTAATGGTGGGGAATAATTAATATGAAGTTATGTAGCTTGTGCCCAAATATATGTTTATATTTATGGGTGTCTTCGGTGTCAATGTAAGAGTAATTCAAGCGCAGGAAGCAAGTTTATGGAAACGCAAGTTTACTCAGACCATCGGCCTTAGGCTGTCACAGCAGTTGTACAGCAGGAAATCATGTAACGTGGGAAATACATAGCAGTTTCTTGGAATGTACTGTTCACGCAAGTATGCATACACCTGCATACAAACATGAAAGGATACTCATCCTCAACGAATCCCCTTTTACAAACATTACAAAACCTTTCGTTTCTTAGAACATTTGCATATCTGCCAGTCTCAATTTTTAGTTGGTGAGAACTACATCTAAACTTTGCTAAAGCTACATGAAACTTATGGATAGAAATATACTTATTATAATACTCTTGACACACTATAGATTTATACATACAGTAATTGAATGTTTTTGCACCATGTGACAAGGATGCATGCCAGTCTTGCTGATAAATACATTTTGCTCTTATAAATTCTGATAAAAATGTTTGAATACTACCAATGCTTTGATTAGCCCAAACACAACCAAATCCCATTTTAAATAATACATTTCTTGACTTTGAAGCCCCATTGGTTTTACCATGACTCATATCTAAAAATATCATATGATAGTATTTCTTTGGTAGTCGCGAGTCTGGCACGGATAGTAATTCATACCAATATCTTATACAATGCTTGTTGGCATAGATATATTCACGGTATCTCCCACATTCACCACGTACAACACGATTTGGATTTGACTTCACACCAAGAAAATATTTGCATGCCTGGACAAGAACGTCTTCAATAACTCTGCTAAGAATACAATCTGAGTCAAGTTCTAGTCCCCATATTTCGGCACCATACAATAAAACTGACATCACTTTACAATCTAAAACTTTGAAGAAAACATCATACGGCAATTGCCGCAAAGGCCAATAAGTTACGACAGATATTTTAAGATACCAAATAATGCCTTTCTAGATAGCAACGAAGAATTCGTAAAGTGCATATTCCAGGTTATCTTACTAGAAACTATTATACCAAATACTTGTACGATGAAAGACATTCAATGCGGTTGCCCTCAAAATACCATTTCTCACGCCTATAGGATACCACCGTTCTTAAAAAAACACAACTTTAGTTTTATCTAGATTTACGTTTAGGTCATATTGATGACAATACTGTTGTAACACGTTAATTCGTTTTTACACCTCCAAAAGTGATTCAGTCTTCCTGTATTTCCTTATACACCCGCTGACGGTGGTACCTGAACTATAGATACAATGACAAACTACATAAATATAGAGTCAAAATGAAACTTACATGCATGCAACTTCATTTATCAAAGGGTTAGTTTAGCGGGTCAGATGTACAACAAATGTAGTGATATTTTTCACATCATTTGGATTTTAGGTTAAACATATCTTCAATGGGGGTATATTAGACGATTGGTGATGCTTGTGGTATATACAATCATCATTTTAAGAGAAACGTTTCACATTTAAACATAATGTGAAAGACGCCTTCCACAGAGTATGAGTTGCATTATTTACATCGGCTGCATGGTTGCGTACCACAGCACACCATTGCTAAAAGCGGCTTGAAACCAAACTTGAGTTTAACGCCGCTTTTAACATTATTCATATCACGGCGTGATGGGTTAATGTGGGAGGAAAGCCCGAAGTGATGCAGGTCTCAGACGTGTACCACTTCTGTGAAACCCACGAGCACGAGTATGGTGCTGACAAACCTAGAAACATAATCGTGATTCGAACCCACAATCATAGGTTTCTGGCGTGCTCAGGGGATGCAACTCGGACAGCGAATCGCGGCGCCTTAGACGACTGGGCCACCCATGTCCCCGCTAGCCCGCTGATATACCATACCACAGTTTAACATGATTATCCAAGTCAAACACAGTGTTATGACTCCGAGCATGTTCCATCGTTTAATCTTTTTGCATGACGCGGCCAGTGATCGCCGGAAAGATGCCCCCTCTCTCTATAGGGGCGGTCGGGTAGCCTAGCTAGAGGTTAAAGGGTTCGCTCGTCACGCCGAAGACCCTGGTCCGATTCCCGACATGGGTACAATGTGTGAAGCTTAGCCCATTAGAAAACCGGAACATAGAACATGCCAGGAAACTTAAAAGTTTTTCTGAATGCATATACTCTTCATGCATAAAACCGTTGCCATTTACATACAGTATACCAAACTAATCGAAGAAATCACGGATTAAACTTAACCGCTGACAATAGATGTCAACTTTTGCTTCAAATGTGATTATTCACATTCATTAACACTGGTAATGTTGGCACCACAATTTATAATATACGACCCTTAATTCCGACTCTTCGTTTTAATTTAAGGCGGCAAGCAAATATGTGAATAGAATTACCTCCCTTCGTAATTAGCGCAGAGACTGCTGGGAGCGCACCTTGCAGAGAACGTCAAATGAGCTGTGAGCAGCATCTCTTGGACTAATTCCGTGAAACTGTGTCACTTGACATCGATGGAGTCAAATGTGACTTGAGGCTCTTTTCTGTCAATCAGGACCCTCTTTGATACAATAATATCGGTAAGTATTTGTCTGTAGTGTTGTTACACTCATAGTTTGTGAAAGTGACAGCTCTCTCGGACAGGGTCGGCAAATCGAGGTTTCCACTGGTTTGGAAACAGATTGTTGCTGATCGATTTCAGGGAGGTTGCTTTATATGACTATGACTTAGAAGCATGTGTGGATTTATAATCAAGTGCTATAATGAGTGTTGAGGCTTCCTGTGCTTCATTTGTACGACCTGATTATCGTTGCCGATCAATCCAAATATGATAGGCTAATGGTAAAACTTGCTTCGGAGGCGACGGTTAACGGACATCGGTCCATTCTGCACTGTCAATTGCAGTAGGTAAGTTGATGTAGGTCTACAAGTGTTAGTATCATTTAGGGTTCATTATTGTTGAAGACTACATCATGGTTTGGAGACATTTTGACGCTATTTGTAAAGAACACATTAACATTTCCAGGAGAACTTACATCCATGCAGACAGACTATATCATGGTTCTTGTCAGTTTTATGTCGTTAGCACATGAGCAGCAATGGGTAGTCATGATCATTGGTTTTCACACACCTAAAATATCCATTCTCTCTTCACTTGTATAGTGATAAAACACCCAAATCAAGTGACCATGTTGCAGACTGTTTGTTTGTTGTTTAACGCTGCACTCAGCAATATTCCAGCTATATGATGGCAGTTTGTAAATAATCAAGTCTTGACCAGACAATCCAGTGACATCATAAGCATCGATCTAAGCAGTTGGGGAAATGATGACATGCTTCAACCAAGTCAGCAAGCCTGACCAACCGATCCTGTTAGTCGCCTCTTACCACAAGCATAGTTGCCTTTTACAGTGTTGCAGATTGGCAGTAGTTTTAACCCCTGTTTATCCAGACAGTTGCTGTGGTAGCATGCAGTCTCTGTAATATAATCTGGATTAACAAATGTCCAGATTAGGAAATCATGGTATGATTGTTCCCAGTAGTATTTGTTTGGAAGGTAGAGTTTCCAGATTTGCAGGGTCCAGTCTAACGAGGTTGCACTGTATTCAAATCATACAGAACTGATTTCTTATATCTAATTCCAAAGTGTTCACAGTTCAACGCCCACTTATGTAAAAATATAATCAAATTCTGTTTAAGCTGGAGACTATTGAAGTATTCATGTTATAAGGAAGCTATTATCACTGAGTATGTTGGAGTAGGTGGAATTGAATAATACACTGAAATGCTGCTAAACTCGCCCACATCTTGACAAGTTCAAAAGGTCATCTCAAACCTTTGATATAGATCATGTTTCCATTCAACACATTCAGCGATCATAATCCATTTTCACCGGCTTCACTGAATTTTTATCACTTGTATGTATTTATGACAAAGGACCCTACCCTGCATTACGAATACTGACTGTGCAGGTTTCTCAAAACAATTATGAGAAGGCAATATTTATGGTTTGTAATCAGTCTTAGATATATAAGTGATAATTTTCTTTGGGTGATCAATATATTTTGCTGCCCTTGGTCTAATCTGTTAGGGGTGTGGGGGGCACAGGTGGCACAGTTGTCTAAGATGCCTCAATTCACTGTGCAGAGTTGCGTCCCTTGGGCATGCCAGAAACGTATGGTTGTGGGTTCAAATCCCGGTTTGCCCCGATTATGTTTCTAGGTTTGTCCGCACCATACCCTTGCTTGTGGGTTTCACCGAAGTGGTAAATGTCTAAGTCCTCTATCACTTCAGGCTTCCCTCCCACATTAAGCTGACACGCCGCGATATAACTGGAATACTGTTAAAAGCGAATCTGTTAGGTATAAAGATTCTGATTAAAATGATAAAATGACTTCTTATTTGAAATTTACTTATGTGCATATAAGCTGACATCAACGATACTTGTGACAAGAGGTAGCACTTTGCACATTATTCAGTGCAGTAGAATTCATGTAGGCTTACACGCTTGCATGTGATTGGGAAATAAAGATCTGTAAACATGGTAAAGAAAATACAAGTAAGCAGTATTGATTATATTATGCACTGTGTTATGTGATTGATTTAAAAACCAACATGCATATTTGTACGCAACCAACAAACAAATAAGTACTGGAAATGTATTTTGTGTAATGTGAGCTAATCTGGAGCTGCTCCTATTGAACACTGGGTTACTGGAAGGGATAAGCTGACCGCAGCTCGGGGGAAATCAGCGTGTACAGTGATGCACAGTGAGTCAATGAGTGTACATACAACATCAGTTTTGTAGCATTTTGTAGCAAAATTAAAGCACTGAGAACTGGTTCAGACTTCTAGCCCTCAAATGCTGAGCACTACCACCATTGGAGTTTTGACTTGTCCTCAGGCAGTGCAGTAGTCTCGGGCTGGAGGACTAGCATATATTTCTATGGTTGATGAGGTAGAAATAGTGGAAAGAATGGATTTGGGATGGATTATTTCTCCCAGAACAATATGCTTAATGACACTGAACATCTTGTCTAGGTCCCTTGGGGATGTCCCCAGTAACCAGGTAACCATTGGTAACCTGTGCCTGTGTCACGATATAACTGAAATGGATTGTTTGTGATTGGTGACTTTGCTGATTGCTTGTCAGTGTGCCAAGGGCATACATTATTGTTCATGCTGTCAGTCACTGGTTTGCCCGATCCACATTGGATTATTTATGGGCCATTGTGATACAGCTGGAATATTGCTGATTACAGCAAAAACATCCTATACCTCACTATCAAACACCAGTACATATTGGAGGAAACAGGCATAGACTGTGTATGCATTCCACGTGGCAGAAATTCTGCCATAGTCCATAATATTAGCCTCTGTGGCAGAATGTGTGTAGGTTTGCTGATATGTATGTGTGACAAGGCCCCTCTCCTGCTGAATTTCAAACACTGACCATGTGTTTTTTCAAATGTTTTATGAGATAGAAACATTTAAAATTTGCAGCCAGTCTTAGATATAGAAGTGTGTTGTAAATCCTGCAGCACACATTGAAATATCTTCGTGAAAACGGTCACCCTCAATATTGACACATGCGGGGCGCCAGATGCATTTTTGAGCCATACATTATAAATCACATGTTATCATTTGCATTGGGTGTTGATAATTTTTTTTGAGTTATCAATATATTTTGCTGCCCTTTGTCCAATCTGTTGGGTTTTTCTTATGCTTCGGCATAAACAGTGTATGTGCATTTCGCGTGGCAGAAATTCATGACAAGTATCTATAGTTAACTAGTGTCCCCTGCTGCTATACTGTTTCCTTGGTTTTTATAACTTGGCTTATAACGATAGCTTGCAGACTGATATATGTTGTCAGTAATATAGACATGACAATACAGATTGTCCTGAAATCGTTATAAGCCCCCCCTACCAAGACAATCTGTATTTACATGTCTATATTACAGGCAACATATATCAGTCTGCAAGCTATCGTTATAAGCGCCCCCTACTAAGACTGAAAATTTCAGGACAATCTGTATTGTCATGTCTATATTACAGGCAACATATATCAGTCTGCAAGCTATCGTTATAAGGGCGCCTACTAAGACTGAAAATTTCAGGACAATCTGTATTGTCATGTCTATATTACAGGCAACATATATTAGTCTGCAAGCTGTCGTTATAAGCGCCCCTACTAAGACTGAACATTTCAGGACAATCTGTATTGTCTTGTCTATATTACAGACTTTTTAGACTATGGTAGAAAGGTATATAATTACCTAGTGCCTATTGTAAGAATACAGATATCAATGTTTGAACTAAGTTTGTTCGCAACCGTACAGTCACTGACGGCAACAGACAATTACGGTGCTCACTCAAGAGAATAATCATGGTTTGGGATTGGGCGTTTCTCGGTATATCAGTGCATGAAGCTATATAAAACTGTACACTGTAGGGCTGTACAGGAATATGACATTGCAATAGTGGTTATATCACTGAAATTGATATCACAAGAATGGTACAATTATTGCAGTCGTATTAAAATGAGACATGAAATATGTTAAAATATCATTTGTATCTTTCATGGCTTGTAAAGGACTGGTGGGGAGTGGGGGAGGGTGTCTGACCCAGTCAGTTATGCCCGTCGCTCCTCCCGAAGCATAGGCCGCCGACAACAGTCCGCCAGAGTCCTCGGTCCTGGGCTGCCCTCTCTAGTTGTTTCCAGGTGTGTCCCATCTTCTTACTGTCTGCCTCGAGGTGTCTCTGACCCACCTTCCCCTGTATTAAATGGCCATTCCCTTGTCAATAGACATGACCATGATCACAAATGACTTAAGTTCAATGTGTAAAGCTTGACTACGAACTGCAAACTTGGCCTTTAGTGTGTTGGTGTTACTTTAAGGTACATTGCGTGCTTGTATTGTGAGTTAACTAAAATGGATTGTATGTGATCGGTGACTTTGCTGATTGCTTGTCAGTGTGCCAATGGCATGCTTTGATGTTCATGATGTCAATCACTGGTTTGCCCAGTCCACACTGGATTCTTTCTGGGCCATTGTGATACAGCTGGAATATTGCTGATTATAGCATACACCTTTCCCTCAATATCACACACCAGTACATATTAGAGGAAACAGGTTCGGCATGGACCATGCCACAGCAGTTTGTGATGATTTGGAAATGTTGTGTTTTTCTGGGTGTGATCATGTGTATATTTGTGTTTGATTATTTGGATGTGGGATCAAAGTGGATGTTTTACCTCACCTTGACATTGTGTTTTCAAGTAGAGGCTTTGTGGTGATCAATGTCCGCTGTTTGTCAGTGAGCACCACACTTCCCCTCAGAAACAACTGGCAACATCAGTATATTTGCATTGCATGTTTGGCCTTGTTTTCAACAAGGCTGTTAGTGATACATACACCACACCATCCCTCCTATGTCAGCTCAAGTGTTGCAGGGAATGGCCTACAGTCATGGCACCATTACACCTCGATATGTGTCTCAATACTAACAAGTGACAGTCAGCAGAATTCCAGCTGCATCGCAGTGGCAGCCTGTATAGGATTAAATGTGGCCCCGACACACCATGGGTAGAATATATGGATGTCAACTTCTTTATTATGAGGAACACAACGTTTCGGAGTATATGCTTACTCCTTCTTTATGCTCGTGGGTTTCATCAAAGTGGTAATCGTCAAGACCTGTCACTTCAGGTATTTTTCACACATTGAAACAGAAATACTATTCAACTGTTCTGCTCGTCAACTCGAAGGCTTATTTCTGGTAGACGCGGTAATTTGATAATCCCATTTGTGAATTCACTGTATAGATTTCGCAATCTTAATGAATAGTTAAGAACATTTAAGTGAAACATATTTTATTATTTTATTAACATTTATGTAGCTTTGAAGAGTATTACGTCTTGTAGAAAATACTGGTAGCTTGCTCTGACTGTCCAACACTGGGTACTTCTGCCCATACTTGTGTAAATCTCAATACTCTGGTAGTGGATGTAAGCAGGGCTGGCGCACTGGTGACAGTCTCAGGTGCCGCAGTTCACTTTGGCCTTGTGTTCAAATCCCAACTGTGTCATTATTATGGTCATAGATCTGTCAGCACCATATCCAGGCTTGTTGGTTTAACAAAGTGACCTGGAATTCGATGCCAACCTTACTCTCTCATCTAATAGCTGGCTAATTAACTATTATGATTTAGCTCACTCTGATTCTTTGGGGACCAGGGTTACAGCTGGCCCCATGTAACCAGGCAATTCCTATAGACAAACATCAGGACAGTTTCATGATTTTTTTCAATTTTTGAGAGGACATTAATCCAGAAACATTGTGGGTAACAATCATCAAATGTCCCAGAAAATGAGATGATCTGAAACCCTGGGTGTACCTTGATGTTGATTGTCAGATGACCATTTGATGGTGGTCAGGCTCAATAACCAGACTGACTGCGTGTCATTGTTCCCCCGATGACTAGACCATTGGTCGTGCCTATTGTCCAGGCTTGATTACATTCAGTTGCGATGTAGATGTTATATTTGGCATTAAATGTAAACTTACTTTATAGACTCTGGCAACAGATTAGTGACTTCACTATAACAGATCCAAATATGAAAACAAGATTCAGTTGATAGATTTTTGGCCATCATGATTCAGCCTTGATTTTTCCCAAGGTTTGATAGTATACCAATGCCCCACGTGAACTTGATAGAACAAGCAATTTAGTATATTCAACATTGCTGAGAACAGCACTGGGCAGCAATTATCATGTGCTGTGCTTGTAATTATATGTGCTGAAGTGCAAATTATTATCAGGCAGGCTTTGAAATTATATGTTCATGGAAACACTGGTGAAGCTCGTGAAGCTCGTTTTCTGTGGGTACAATGTGTGAAGCCCATTCTTCGTGGCAACAGTGCTTGAAGCTCATTTTCTGTGGGTACAATGTGTGAAGCCCTTTCTTCGTGTCCTTTGCCGTGTGTGCTGCAATTTTATTGGTTAAAAAATGGTATTGAATGGGATTTGTAGCCAGAAAATCTTCCACACTTTTGGATTAATTACTGTGAATACTTTTCTCAACAAGTATCATTTCCCAAGTATACGTCATGGCAACAAGAATACTGCATCTCTATATACTGATTGATTAACACTTATCAAAAACTGTTAAAAAATATAGGGGTGAGAATCTTCTGCGGATCCGTAAATTTCTGTGAATTTTACTGACCACATTTGTTAAAATCTGATGGCTTCCCCTACCAAGACCCCCAAATTATGGACCACACTTGGAAAGAAGTTTCAGCTGAAAAGGAAAATATCCATTCTCATCCTTGAAAATATCTCAAGTCACATGTCTCTACTCACTGCTAATGGGACTTCAGTGTTTCAACCATGAATAGTTATCAGTTCCATAAATAGTTACCAGTCTAGTGAGAACGTTTTCCAGTTGCAGCCCGTGGGCATGTACTGTCCAGTGTGTCCTCTGTCCTATCCAATGTAACCAGGCCATACTTATGATAATCTGATTAAGCTTTTCCCTCTGGCACCTGCAGACCACAGAGGGTTGCCATGGTTAACATGGCCACCGGCTGGGAAGACCTCATGGCAGAATGTGGTGGCTTCCATCTGAACCTTGTCATCACTCAAATGAATTATTTATCTGAAGTCTCTGTGGTAAGATAGCTGAAATAATACTGTAAAATGACAATGAGTATGTACAAATTAGATTTTTGACATTAATAATTGAAATGATACATCTATTATTGTATGTCTGGTTGACGTAACAGCAAGCCTAGTTACAATTATTAGATTGCTTGTGAACAATAATTATCCTCCGTTGACAAGACTATCAAATATAGTTCAAAAACTATTGGGAATATTCTAATAATTGATTTACATGATTGTTATCAATGAGTGGTCAGCTTGAGCAGTTACCCTGAAACACCATAATCAACCAGCTACTCTAAATAGTATTTAGTATCTAGTGTCCAGGAGTAGTTATGTAGAAACATGTATTTTAAATTGTTGTGAAAGTTCAGCCATTATTAAGTCCAGGCAATATTAATAAATTACTCTTTCATACATTCATCGGTAATAGTGACCAAAATATAAAAGAAACATTTCGTCTTGGGGTAAAAGATTTAAGCTATGTCCAGTCATGATAATTGCAGGATCTTTTAAATGAATCTCTGGAGTATTGTAGGTATTTTTAACTAATTATAATCAGTGACTATGGTTTTACATATATGGTCATGTTAAACTTAAAATTATGTTTGCAGGGGCACGGATGGCCCAGTCATCTAAGAAGCTGCAATTCGCTTGCAGAGCTGTGTCCAATGGGCACGCCAGAAACTATGATGGTGGGTTCAATTCCTGGTTCGCCCTGATTATGTTTTTAGGTTTGTCAGCACTATTTCCATGCTCGTGGGTTTCTCCAAAGTGGTAAACGTCTAAGACCTGTATCACTTTGGGCTTTCCTCCAACATCAAGCTGACACGCTGTAATATAACCGTAATACTGTTTAACTAAATAATATGAATTACTGTCTTCTGTATTGATTAATGGTAATAGCTTTCCGGTTCTTGCGTTTCATGATTGAAATTAAACCAATATTGGATGATAGTTGATTTATTCCACATCAGCCTGATCCAATTGTGGAGTGTCAAAGCAAGTTATGACCTTGCTGTTTCAAAACACCTTGACCTTGATGACCACTGCTAAAGATAATTACCATATTTGCTGTATTAAGCGCCTTGTTACACATGTTCCAGTAAGTGCCCCATGGTTTCTACACTGACCTGTAAACAATCTTCATATGTGACCTACTCTAGGCTAAAACATGTACATGACAGTCTGTATTTTCTTGAATATATTACTGATTTTTTTACAGGCAACACCATAGTGTTGAATGGGTGTACATGCGCCTTGTAACCATGGTAACTACAATTTGGAACTTTTGAGTTTCGAGGTTTGAACCAAGTTTGATCAAATGTAATTTCAAGTTTAATTTCTGACAGCAAATTTAACCAGTGTCTAAATAATTGTACTTATTTGTCAATGTATGCGTAAAGGGCTCTCAAAACAACAAAAACAATCAATAACTGGGTATCAATATTCTTACTAAAGAGATGATATTTTTCTGTTTGTCCATCAATTGTGTGTCCATCCCTGTAGTCAGAATGTTGATACCCAGTTATTGACTGTCGCTATGTATAGGAAAAAACGTGCCTCTGAGGTTTTGGTTGAAAAGATAAAACCCAAGGGGGAGGGCTATAAACCCTGAGATTTACATTTTCAATGAACACTGAGATGGGTTTTCTCTGACTTACATACAGCTGAAACAATGTTTATTAATATTTTTATTATGTTATGTAAAAATGTTGCATTACGACTGTCTAAAGAAACGCTCAGAAAATCTGCCCAGGAAATATACACTAAACATGGTTTACTTCTAATAAACATCCAATTTTCTGCAGCTACAAACATAGGTGCATTGCTATATCAATGCAATAATCTTGAATGCGACATTAAATCCCATTGTTTCCAATCATGGAAACTTTTATTTGTCCGGCAGTCAGGTATAGGGGATATGTCTGTTCAGGAAAGTTTGTCAGTGTTAGTTGTTTAATGCTGACTCAGCAATAGTCCAGCTATATGACAGCAGCCTGAAAATAATAGTCTAGATCAGACAATACAGTGATTGATACAACGATCACCATGTCTGGGTACATTGACAAGCAGTCATTATGATAAATAGGTAAATTGCAATATTGTCTCTCTGTATGTAAGTGTGATGCTCTCAACAGTCCAACAGTCAGGACTAACAAGGTGTTAATGGACAAGATCTTTATGAAGCAAAAGATATAGCTTCATAGCAAATTACCATTTCTTCTGAAAAGCAACTCCCAGTGGGGACAAGGGGTACATTGCGTCCTGGGCATCCTGGGTTAGACTTGACCCCTAGCAACCTATGCTGGCTATAAGAGACAACTTATTGGAGGCGGTGGTCAGGCTCAGTGACTTAGTTTGATGACCAGTGTTCGAAGTAAGTGCCTGCCTGTAGGCCCAGGGCAGGTAGATCTTGTGTCAACCAATAGTTTCAAATTTGTATGGGTCCTTAAGGCCTGCAGTAAATTTATGAGGGCCTGAAAAGTTTGGTCAGCATGGTCACTTCGGTCAGGGCCTGGAGTTTTTGAAGGTTGGTTGGTTGGTTGTTGTTTAACGCAGCAGTCAGCAATATTCCAGCTATGTGACGGCGGTCTGTAAATAATCGAGTCTAGACCAGACAATCCAATGATTGACGACATGAGCATTGATCCACGCAATTGGGATCAATGACATGCATCAACCAAGTCAGCGAGCGTGACCACCAGCTTCTCAAGGATGTGGGTCCTGATGGCAGACAGATTTATTTCAAACACTGCTGATGTGTCCCTAGGTTCAAATACTATAGCAGCAAACAAACTTTCAAGACAAGACAGACAAGTTCTGTTTGACGTCCCATGATTCCTGCACAACATAATTACCAGCTGGAACACAAAACTGACTTACCATGCCCCGCTTCTTAGAATCAATAGAATGTCAGTAAATAAAAAATGGGTTGGAACAGCTGTCCTGTCCTAGCAGATGTTGACGATTAATCTTTTGCCCCACATTTTCTGAGTGGGAAGAGTACACGCGTCATTGCTAGGATATTTCTAATCGACATGTGTCTCTCAGTTTGAAAATAGCCATCAGCTGGTCATAATATTGACTGATCCCCCACTTGTGAATGACGATCAAATCGTATTATATTGATCCGGCAAGGTGAATGGTCATATCGATTCCTTCTTTATACAGCTTAGTGTTAGATTTATTAATTGTTAACGAGGCCCAGTGTAAACTGCCCTATTACTTGTCCTCGGTCCTCTCATTAGTAGAGAGTCACACGCAGATGATAAATTATTTCTAACGAAGTATTTTTACTTTTTGTATTGGCCAATTAGCATGATTAGCATGATTACACTCCTAAGAGCAGGAAATATGTTGGTTTTTATGATTTTTGGAATGTAAAGGACATTACGTTTGCCAGATCACCATCAGATTGAATGGCATTGGATCATGGTCATGTGCGTCCCATCATACTCAGTAGGTGCATTGATTGGTAGTGATGTGCAGAGTTGCTTACCTTCAGTATGCTTGTTGTTCTGTCACATTCCAGATATTTCAGGGGGTGATGCCTGTCAACCAGACCAGACCACCAAATCCATTTAGTCAACTCATACGGGGTTCTATGGGCAAACATTTGGTAACAAAAACATCAATAAAGATCACCAGCGGCAATCAAAGTCAAATGTTACGAATAAAGTATGAAATGTTACTTATGAAGGCGATTATTTGCATATGAATAATAACTTTAAATACAAAACAAATATCAATGAACAACCCTGATATATCATATACGTAGCATTGACATGTTCTAAGTGACGTCAGTGCACAGAAAGGGACACCAAATTCTGTCAAAACAATTCAATAAACTTGATCCTTTTGTCTGCTTTCATTTCCCAGACACCATGCCAAGTTTATTACCACATGCGACAGAGAAAAATGAAAGCTTAAAGCCATTCGGGCCTAGTGTTTGAACCAGCCAATCAAAACACTGGAACATATCGCTAAACCTATCGTTACAGACACAAGGTCTGACACAAGATGAGTGACTGAAGACCTACACATTCAATCCCAGTTTTCCCACAAGGCATCTGGAACACATCCAGAACTTACATCCTGTATAATAGAGTAACAATAATTACCACTTCTCTGGGATATTTCTATCTCAACCAGACTATATTCACTCAATGCAATAGTATTCCATGGGGATTTGATTACAGAGGTGTCAATGCAGTTCCGTGTGTGGAGATCCCTCCTCTCGGGTTTGTGGCCCTTTGATGGCAACGTGCTGTGTGGCGAGGACACTTGCTCGTCACGAGTAGTTTATCATGCCAGTTTCCTGACCACTGCTTCTATTACTGTCATTGTTAGAGTGGAATCAGTGCTTATGAAAGGATTCAAATACCATTGATCTGTTTCTCTGTTGGAGAAATTATCGGTTGCAATGTCCAAACAGCCGGTGGATCTAGGATTATTCAGCGAGGTTCTTGCTCACATCTCCATACTGTTCAGTTCAGCTGGGATGGTGGTCATGTCTCCAGTGTGCTTCTTGGCAAGCAGACCAGGAGTATCTCAATAACTTGGGGGACTTTAATATGTCAATGGGGTCTATTTGTTATTTTCCATGGGGATGTTTCAAACCTCATGAGCCCTCTCCCAAGACCTTTCACTGACGTAGAGGTAGTTTGTTAGACAATGTTAGAGGGGTACATCGAGGAGTAGGGAAACCATAATCTTTCACTTTCCACTCTTCTTTTTGAACACCATATGTATATGGAGCACCGATGTTGACAGTAGTCTAATAGGCTGCGAAGAGTTGCATCCCTTAGTTATGTCAGGAACTGCTGGTCACAGGTTTGAATTTCAGATTCATCTTGATTACTTGAGTTTGCACAAACCACCAGCAATTAAACCAGTGGAATCTGACGAGCAATGGTTGTCCCCCTCTGACAGATGACTTCCGAGTTCCGATACATGCGGCACATTGTACATGTCATAGCTCATGTGTGAGACAGACATGTGAAATATGGAGTTCTACTTAGGGGTTGATATTTCATCTAACATGTCAAAGCCGTGGCTATTTATCTGTTCAAAAGCTATCAATTGTAGAATACCACAAGCCTTGTCACCTGTCCAATTGTATATGAAACTATGTTTCCTCCTGATTGAAAACAATTGTGGTCTTGAATATTTAAAGTTACCAGTGATCCTTTTTGTGATTCACACAACACTGTACTTAGTTAGCGATTATAGCTCTTAATGATCCATATTGATAGCCAGCCCTTGTGTATTGTATCATCTGATTACAACTCACGATGCACCGGTGCACCGATGTATCGATTCGCCCTTACTGCTTTCATTGATAACACCATCAATTATGCTTGTTGTACGAGTTGACTAAATGGATTTGGTGGTCTGGTTTGGTTGACAGTCATCACACCCTGAAATAGCTGGAATGTGAGTAGGGTACTTATATCTATTGTGAGTTTGGTATTCAAATAATTTCTATTTTTGTATTGATATGATTTCTATTTTTGTATTGATATGATTACTTTTTTTGTATATTGATATGATTTCATTTTTATCTTTGGCTGCTCTGTTTATATGAGTAGCTGTCCATCTCTCAGAAATAGAGCTAGTCTGGCCTTCGCTATTGCATCTCTTGGCTTTAAGAGATCTGCGACAGATAGCAGATCTAACAGCAATCCTTGTTTTAACCTAGCCCAGCCTTGGGCATGGCCTTGACATTCCAGTAACAAGAGAGCAATGGACTCAGCCTGATTGCAAGATGGACAAACCTTGTCATAGTGCTTTATGTGACTGAGTCTGAGGCGCAAGATGGCAAATTCAACTTTCCTTTCATTTGAGTATGAGTTTGGCTTTGGGTGTTATTTACATGTATACATGATATACCCTTGGTGGTGGGAAGTTGACCAATCACAACAACAATAGGTTACATGGACCAAAAATATTTGGGGTTAACATTTTGATGAATATCATTATAAGATTTGAACTATTTAGAACATTAAGATGTGTAAATTGAATGACAATTCAGTATCCTTTGACATTTGACACTGTCAAACTGGAAAGTGATATCCTATTGTTTTAGATTTTTAGCCTTCAGTAATTAGGGTCCGCCGGCACTTATTGATTACAGAAGTAATTAAATGGTGTAGACAACGTTATTTTAGGGTAATGGTTTATTTTTGCAGGATAATGGGGATTAAGGTTTGTTTACACCGATATTCAGACACCCCAAATTAAGCTGTCGCTAACATGACATTAATGTTGGACTAAACATTGTTTCAGCAGAGATAATTCTTGAAAAGGTTTGGTTATACACGTATAACAATATTTGTGGTTTAACGTTTTGGTGATTTAGGACCATGAGGACTTTGCAGTGATGTATTTTAATACTATATTAAAGTGCATTTTTTAATATCTATCCTTAAACATGTTAAAGGTGTTTTTACAGTAAAACATGATAGTTATAAGCATTAGGCCACACATTTTTAATTTTTTGTTTCAGGGGCCTGCCGCCCCGACTGAAAAGCAGCCAGTGAAGAAATAAATTAAACATAAATATGTATTTTTATTATTTCTCCTGCTAGTAAAATAGACCCTTAAAGAAGTGTTATATATGAATTCCATGTCTTCTTCACTATCAGTGATTCAAGAAGCCAGCTGCAGTTTTAACTCCATGGCAGAATGTTTTTCAAATAAGTAAATGAATGATTGACATAGCTATTAATTTTTGTTTTCATTTTGACGTACCTTGTGTGGAAAAGCTGGAATAAGTCCATGAAACATAAAATTGTGGCCTGAAGCATCAGTGCAAAACTATCCTTTTTGATGCCCATGATAGGTCCAAATTAAGTTGTTGTCTGTTTTTTGGTTGTTTATTGAGGGGTGAGGGGTGGGGGGTGGGGGGTGGGGGGTGGGTGAGTTTGATGCTGCAGTATTTGAATCTTGAGACCCCTTAAAAAGATCTTTGGTGTCATTTGGGTTATCATGGTTATGACGATTATGCTTAATTTTAAAGAGTGGAAAGGGTTAATCATGTCATAGCTGAAGACCTCCAAATGTATTTTGTACATCAGTTGTGTTTATGAGCATGAAGACTTAATGTGCTTCTGGAGAGCCATACGTAATTTCCACATGGCACCCAAACAAATCAAACTAGAATGATAATTTCGTTGTACTTGTGATCCGTGAAAACTCTGCTATCCCTACAACAACAGACTTATTAACATAGTGGAGTTGCAGATGTATGTCATGATCACATATACATGATACACGTCAGTGTCCACATGGTAAACACTGAACATACAAGGAGATAAGGCTAATGATTATTTTTGTTGTTGGAATCACTTCCCTTTTTTCTGAAAAAATACCTAAAGCTTTGTAATCAATACAATCTAATCATGTATTTTAAATATCTGCATAAATCTACTACTACCACAACTATTACGGCCACTACAGCTGCTACTGCTCCTACTACTCCTACTACTATTACCACTGATACTACTAGCTGCTACTACCACAGCTACTACAGCCTCTGCTGCTATTACTACTACCACTACTACTAGTTCTACAGCTGCTACTATTAAAGATACAGCCACTACTACTACTACAGCTACTATTAGTTCTACAACTGCTAATATTAAAGCTACATCCACTACTTCTACTACTACAGCTACTACTAGTTCTACAGCTGCTACTATTAAAGCTACAGCCACTACTACTACTACTACAGCTACTACTAGTCCTACAGCTGCTACGATTAAAGCTTCAGCCACTACTTCTACTAGACAAGGACACAAGATCTGCAAACCTAAATAAAACTGAACATGCTGAACACCCAAATTAAAATGATTATGGAAACATAATTAAATAAATGTTAATCCTTCTCTGCCAACTCTGAATAGCCTAGAGAAATTTGTGGAAGATGATTAATGGCATTCTTCATTTCAAATACACCATTAATCCCATTAACAGTGTCAAGGACAATCAATCAACATGTTTACTGTCAATTGTTGAGAAAGACATTAGCCTGGGGCTAATGGAAGATAGCACAGACTGTGTCAAATCTATAGCTTCCCTCAGAAACCGCCTGATTTTATATGGTTTTACATTAGTTTCTGTGAATCTGGTTTGTACGGGAAGTAGTTGTCTCCCTTTGTGATGATCTTCAGAAACCCATGCTTGCTGTAAAAGGTGACTATGTTTGTCGTAAGAGGCGACTAATGGGATCAGGTGGTCAGGCTCGCTGACTTGGTTGATGCATGTCATTGTATCCCAGTTGTGTGGATCGATGCTCATGATATCAATAACTGGATTGTCTGGTCCAGACTCGATTATTTACAGACCGCCGTCATATAGCTGGAATATTGCTGAATGTTGCGTTAAACTCGGCACTGGCTCTCCCTATTGCCGCGTGACTCGGCAGTGGCTCTCCCTATTGCCGCGTGACTCGGCAGTGGCTCTCCCTATTGCCGCGTGACTCGGCACTGGCTCTCCTTATTCCTGCCTGACTCGGCACTGGCTGTCCTTATGGCTGTGTAACGCAGACATAGTACACTTCAAGAGCATCTGATAGCAGAAAGTATACCAAGGGACACCCGGTGACATTTGCAGGGGTGTGGCTGTAGAACATCAGACCTTGACTCACAGTTACTGGCTCAGTGCATTATTTCCCATGCCTGACAGTTATAAACAGACTGATATTGTTAGCTCCCCTGATTGCAAGTGAAGGTGAAACTTCATACGCCCCAATTTGTTTAAGATGTTTGAATCTGTTTGCTCCACATTGCCTCCAAAGCAGCCTTATGAAGAACCTATTATTGACATTACACAGTCATTTTTGTTCCAAATGCAATGAAGTCGGGTACATGTTTAGTTAGTCACCTAGTCTGGGGGCTCAACATCATGAACACCTACTATTTGTCTATATTCAATTTTTTAGAGGATTTTATTTTATTTTTACACATCAAGCACACTGAAAGCTGAACTTCTTTTGGCCATTTCTCAGCGTTTTTTATTTATAATGCCAGGAAATTTGGTATATGCTTATTGTGTAGTTAGTAGTGGGGCTTAACACATGCATCCCATTTTTTCGCAGTATTTCACATTTTGGCTTAAATTTGGCCTTTTCACTCTGACCATGCTACTAAATTCTCTCAAGATGAATTTCCGCACATGCTGTAAACACGACCTCCTCAGAAACCACTTGACCATGAATCAGACACAGAAAATGCCTATTTTTTCAAGAGTTTTGAATCCTACTTTCAATAATGGCTTCAATCTGTAAGTGATCTATAAGCACCCTCTACAAGGCCCGGACATTTACATGATAGTCCATACTCTTTGTATACATTACAGATTTGTTTTACAGAAAACAGCAGCGCAGAAATTGCATATGTGTATGCAATTGCCTGATAACTATTGCTGAAAAAGTTTCAGTTTTGTTGATGTTTAAACTGAGTTTGTTCTCCAACCGCGCTTGATCCCTGAAAACTCATCATGCTCATTGTTTATAGTTTTAATGAGTGCCCTAGCTTGTCAATTTTCTAAGAGCCTAGGGTTCTTATTACGCCAAATACCTTATTTCATGTTTTCCCAAATTAACTTTATGCATTAAAAAGGTAATGAATAAATCTTATTAATTGTTAAACAGTTAGTTCTTCATTGATCTTGAGTTTATCTTCTGGCAAATCTTTGACTCCCAGCTATTCCTACTGACCCAGTTCCAACAAGGTGATATGTACAAGAGTCACTGCCGGACATTTTATTGACCTTTACTCTGACTAGTCATTTCAAATCCAGCTTTACATCGACTAATTCTTAGTAACAGAATCGTTATCTGTCTTTAACGATCACTGAGAATTTCGTTGGCTATTCCCAACCAAACTACCAGTGTATCAAGGGACAGACAGGGCAATTCCGCACACTCTGAATGCATCGATGTGGTGATGGTGGACATTGAGGCTGTGCATGTCTCCCTAGGGAGCTGGGATGCTGAAGTCCTGCATGCTTCCAGGAAATGAAGTGTGGAGCAGATATCTGATCATGTACCATGAGATTTGTTTTGTCGTGTTTCTGTGATATGAGCTTGTTGTTTGCATGCTGGAACTGTTTGGGTGTGAGTTGCTCAGTGAGTCATCGTTAAACAGGATTGGCTGCAGTCACTACTGAAATATCTGTGGACACATCTTTGTGAAAAGCTTTTAGGAGTGAAAGGTAACACATGTATTTATCATGTTTCTGTAAATTCAAATTTGTCAGTAATACAAGACTACATAACTCAGTTGTGTTTCTTAGTTTATGAGAATTATCTTTCCTAGATCATTTTCAGGTTGACACGATATGGATAGTAAATTTCAATGTGATAACTGACATTCCCCAAAGAATAAATATTGACAGTGATGTTGCCCTGAGATCTGGCAGCTAGTACAGCAATGAACATGATGAACAACAAATACAGTCTCACCTCACAGACTCCCCTCGTAGACTCACCTCAAGGACTCCCCTCGTAGACTCGCCTCACAGACTCCCCTCACAGACTCACCTCAAGGACTCCTCTCGTAGACTCGCCTCACAGACTCTCCTCGTAGACTCGCCTCACAGACTCGCCTCACAGTCTCACCTCACAGACTCACCTCGTAGACTCGCCTCACAGTCTCACCTCACAGACTCCCCTCATAGACTCGCCTCACAGACTCCCCTCGTAGACTCGCCTCACAGACTCCCCTTGTAGACTCGCCTCACAGTCTCACCTCACAGACTCCCCTCGTAGACTCGCCTCACAGACTCAACTCACAGACTCACTTCAAGGACTTCCCTCGTAGACTCCCCTCGTAGACTCACCTCAAGGACTCCCCTCGTAGACTCGCCTCACAGACTCCCCTCACAGACTCACCTCAAGGACTCCTCTCGTACTCGCCTCACAGTCTCACCTCACAGACTCTCCTCGTAGACTCGCCTCACAGACTCGCCTCACAGTCTCACCTCACAGACTCACCTCGTAGACTCGCCTCACAGTCTCACCTCACAGACTCCCCTCGTAGACTCGCCTCACAGACTCCCCTCGTAGACTCGCCTCACAGACTCACCTCAAGGACTCCCCTTGTAGACTCGCCTCACAGTCTCACCTCACAGACTCCCCTCGTAGACTCGCCTCACAGACTCACCTCACAGACTCACTTCAAGGACTTCCCTCGTAGACTCGCCTCACAGACTCACCTCACAGACTCGCCTCACAGACTCGCCTCACATATTGGCCTCACAGACTTGCATCACAGACTCACCTTACAGACTCGCCTCACAGATTCGCCTCACAGACTTGCATCACAGACTCACATCACAGACTCACCTCACAGACTCGCCTCACACTCACCTCACAGACTCGATTCGCCTCACAGATTCACCTCACAGACTTGCATCACAGACTTGCATCACAGACTCACCTCACAGACTCGCCTCACACTCACTTCACAGACACGCCTCGCCTTGCAGACTCGCCTCACAGACTCGCCTAACACTCACCTCATAGATTCACCTCACAGACTCGACTCACCTCATACTCACCTCACAGACTCACATCACAGAGTCGCCTCTCAGACTCACCTCGCAGACTCACCTCACAGACTCGCCTCACAGACTCGCCTCACAGACTCGCCTCACAGACTCGCCTCACAGACTCGCATCAAGGACTCTCCTCGTAGACTCGCCTCACAGTCTCACCTCACAGACTTCCCTCGTAGACTCGCCTCACAGACTCACCTCTCAGACTCACCTCGCAGACTCACCTCAGATTCGCCTCACAGACTCGCCTCACAGATTCGCCTCACACTCACTTCATAGATTCAACTCACAGACTCGACTCGCCTCACAGACTCGCCTCACAGACTAGCCTCACAGACACACCTCACAGACTCGCCTCACAGATTCGCCTCACAGACTCGCCTCACAGACTCGCCTCACAGACTCGCCTCCCAGACTCACCTCAAGGACTCTCCTCGTAGACTCGCCTCACAGTCTCACCTCACAGACTCCCCTCGTAGACTCGCCTCACAGACTCACCTCTCAGACTCACCTCGCAGACTCACCTCACAGATTCGCCTCACAGACTCGCCTCACAGACTCGCCTCACAGATTCACCTCACAGACTCACCTCGCAGACTCACCTCACAGATTCGCCTCACAGACTCGCCTCACAGATTAACCTTACAGACTTGCCTCACAGACTCGCCTCACAGATTCACCTCACAGACTAGACTCACAGATTCACCTCACAGATTCACCTCACAGATTCACCTCACAGATTCACCTCACAGACTCGCCTCACAGATTCGCCTCACACTCACTTCATAGATTCAACTCACAGACTTGACTCGCCTCACAGACTCACCTCATACTCTCCTCAGAGACTCACATCACAGACTCGCCTCTCATACTCACCTCACAGACTCACCTCACACTCACCTCACAGACTCGACTCGCCTTGCAGACTTGCCTCACTGACTCGCCTCACACTCACCTCACAGACTCGACTCGCCTCACAGACTCGCCTCACACTCACCTCACAGACTCGACTCGCCTTGCAGACTCGCCTCGCCTCACAGACTCACATCAAGGACTCTCCTCGTAGACTCGCTTCACAGACTCGCCTCACACTCACCTCATAGATTCAACTCACAGACTCACACTCTTCTCAGAGACTCACATCACAGAGTCGCCTCACGAACCCGCCTCACGAACTCGCCTCACAGACTTGCCTTGCACACTCGCCTCACAGACTCGCATCACAGACTCGCCTCACAGACTCACATCACAGACTCGCCTCACAGACTCGCCTCACAGACTCGCATCACAGACTCGCCTCACAGACTCGACTCACAGACTCACATCACAGACTCGACTCACAGACTCGCATCACAGACTCACATCACAGACTCGCCTCACAGACTCACATCACAGACTCACCGTGCAGACTTGCCTCGCCTCACAGACTCACATCACAGACTCGCCTCACAGACTCGCCTCACAGACTAGCATCACTGACTCGCCTCACAGACTCACATCACAGACTCGCATCACAGACTCGCCTCACAGACTCACATCACAGACTCGCCTCACAGACTCGCCTCACAGACTCGCATCACAGACTCGCCTCACAGACTCACATCACAGACTCACCTCACAGACTCGCCTCACAGACTCACCTAACCCTCACACTCTTTTCCTTAGTTACCATCAACATCTGTTAAACAGATAATTGGATTGTTCTGGCTTTAATTTGTTTATCATGTTTATAGGAATACACTAATTCTATAAGGCTGAAATTAGTCAGTCTGTTATAACCATGTATAACAGCAAATCGTTTCTATCAGTGTTAATGGGCGGCACGGGTGGCCCAGTCGTCTAAGGCGCCGCGATTCGCTGTGCAGAGTTGCGTCCCTTGGGCACGCCAAAAACCTATGATTGTGGGTTCGAATCCCGGTTCGCCCCGATTATGTTTCTAGGTTTGTCAGCACCATACCCGTGCTCGTAGGTTTCACCGAAGTGGTAAACGTCTGAGACCTGCACCACTTGGGGCTTTCCTCCCACATTAAGCGGACACGCCGCGATATAACTGAAATACTGTTAAAAGCAGCGTTAAACCCAACTCACTCACTCACTATCAGTGTTAATATTTATTTGTACATACCCAGTTAATCATTGGACTGGGCGAGATAATTGAGTCTAGACCTTCAGCTTTTCAGTTTTCGTGAAGTCGTCCGTCTCTAATGGTAGCAGTGTTGCTGGGAGAGTTGGTGTTTCATAAATACTGGATTGTGAGTAAAAGAGAGCGTTCCACCTGAGACTGATCCTTTACATACATACTGATGCTGGTTAGTTGGAATATAGGAGATGACAATAAGTTGTTAGGGTTTGTTTGTTGTACACACTCAGCAATATTCCAGCTACATGATGGAGGCCTGTATATAGTCCAGTCTGGATTAAACAGACCAGTGAAGTCACTGAATCTGACTAAAAGTTTGAATGTCCTTGTACAACCAGAATAGGTTGCTGGGAACCAAGTCAAACCGGAGAGGCTTGTGACTCACAATCTGTCGTGTAAACAGTCCAACTTGGTGACCAGTGTATCAAGAACTTAAGGTCTTTTCAAAAGGAACATGATGTTACTCTCTAGATTTACTTGTGTGCAGATAGGCCATGCTTGGCACACCTCATCTGCTGGCACTGGATGCAGAATCAATAGTTTCTGGGAACTAGCTGAAGGTAAAGTTCTATGACAGAATAAAAGGTGGTAGTACTATTCTTTGTGTAGACAGGATTGGCTGTTCACATTGCAATACAATTGCACATAGCAATACTTATTCAAATAGTGACAGTGTTTTCTCATCACACTGAAGACGGGTTCAAATCTTGACATGGGTACAATGTGTGAAGCCCATTTCTGGTGTCAACCACTGGGATATTGCTGGAATATTCCTAAAGCAGAGTAAAAATCATACTCACTCACTCATAGAGTAGTACCTGTCCACATGGCATGCGTAGCAGTATTTGTTCATGTCGAAGTACTTTCTTCACATTGTAGTACTTGTTCACATCTGAAGTACTTTCTTCACATTGCAGTACTTGTTCACATCAAAGTACTTTCTTCACATTGCAGTACTTGTTCACATCAAAGTACTTTCTTCACATTGCAGTACTTGTTCACATCGAAGTACTTTCTTCACATTGCAGTACTTGTTCACATCGAAGTACTTTCTTCACATTGCAGTACTTGTTCACATCAAAGTACTTTCTTCACATTGCAGTACTTGTTCACATCTGAAGTACTTTCTTCACATTGCAGTACTTGTTCACATCAAAGTACTTTCTTCACATTGCAGTACTTGTTCACATCAAAGTACTTTCTTCACATTGCAGTACTTGTTCACATCAAAATACTTTCTTCCCATTGCAATACTTGTTCACATTGAAGTACTTTCTTCACATCGAAGTACTTTCGTCCCATTGCAATACTTACATTGAAGTACTTTCTTCACATTGCAATACCTTTTCACACAGCAATACTTGTTTCTATAATACCTGTTGACATGGCAGTACCTATTGAAACATTCACATGCCTAGCAATCCCAGTTATATGTCCTTGTTCACCTCTGCATGATAGCATTGTGTCCAAAGTCCTTCATTGTCCTTCATACTCAAAGTATTAAATTTGGACCAAAGAAGTGTATTGGGAATACTTAAACCAAAGTACCTGCCAATGTTTGCACCAATGGCCCCAAACGCTAAACACCGAAAGTGGGAAAAGGACAAGCCAGCCGAAAATAACTTAGGTTGCTGATTGCATGGATAGTGTGTGTTTAAAGTGTAATCACCCACTCAGGACTCGCAGGCTTTTACAGTTATTTATCCTGAACACAAATGAAGATTTTTCTTACATTTCAACACCCCAGGGTCCAAGTTTCATCTTTGAGTTGTAAAAACAATTACAATCAATCAATTCCATGGCAAATGAACCCAATGCTTTTGTGATTGAGTTTCAAGGAAGGTTAATTGAACGAGAAGTGCGGAGTGACGTCTCACTGCAAACGCCTCTTCTGCATGTGACATTTAAATGTTAGATGCCTCCTGTGATAACATGATAAATGTCAGTACGAGGGGAAAAAGGAAACATTCGATGCCATGAAAGTGTGGCAACTAATGTCAACAACGATGGCTGGAGACAGGAATAGGTAACATGACTACATTCTATGAAAGATGGACATGTTTATGGTGGCTGGTGTAGTGTCTGACAATGCACATCTTCTTTCTTGCGATGTTGTTGAAGACGTATGGAACTTCTTAAAGGTGGTCAGTCATTGTGTCTGAATACGTAAGGCTTCTCCAACTGAATCTGCATGCTGTGTTAAACATGTTCAATGGATATACTTTAGGCAAGTAAATCTTTCTTATGTGTAGTTGTTTGCCTGTCATGCTTATGGTTTTAGACAATCAGTCATTTATGGAGAGAAAAACAAGAATTGTTTCACAGGTATTTCAGCAAATTACCACTTGTGGTTTGAGTGGTTCACGAGAAGATCCTTTCTAGCACCTCCCTTGTTGGGTGACACATGCTGATCAGAAGAATCAGGGATGACTCCATGCACTAAAGTACTGTTGGAAATGCTTGAAAAATGCTTTTTGACCGTCATCAAGAGTCTCATGTTGACATTTTTTTTAGGAGAAACATTCTAAAGAAAACAGCCAGTTCAGATTTATTTTAAGTCCAATGAGGGAAGTCTCAAACGGCTTATAGAAATATGAGCATGCAACAACGTTACAATCAGAATAATGTTTGTTGGTTGGTTGGTTGGTTGGTTGGTTGGTTGATTGATTGTTTAACGCCACACTCGGCAATATTCCAGCTGTATGACGGCGGTCTGTAAATAATCGAGTCTGGACCAGACAATCCAGTGATTGATATCATGAGCATCGATCCACGCAATTGGGATACGATGACATGTATCAACCAAGTAAGCAAGCCAAAGACCTATTCTACCTGGATCTTCACAGATCCATAAAATTGTAGTCAGTCAGTATGCATGGGCCAGGTTTTGGGTAATTACCACAGGTAATAGACTGTTCCATACAACATTGTACAATTGTATGACAACAACATAAGAATATTTACTAAGTTTATCATCATTTTCCCTGCAAAAGTTCCTTTTAAGGCTAATCACAGTGTCAGTTAGGACAGGCTAGATTAAGTAGATTTGCTTTATATTTCTATTTTCAATGGTTCATATTTATTACACATAGTCAGAAAAGCAATTTTCCAGCAAAATCAATCTACTTATCTAAAAACGATATTGATAGTTTTCCATAGTTTCATAAATTCAGCTGTTTTGTTGATAAGTCTCTGACCCACGGACTCCAGTTGGGAATAGTTGGGACTCCAGTTGGGATGTTGGGAACATCTGCTGTTCATGATTTGGAGTTAAATAGCTGATGGGAGGGGGTGCACAGGTGACCCAGTCGTCTGAGGCACTGCAATAAGCTGTGCAGAGATCCATCTCTTGCGCATGCCAGAAACTTGCGATCGAATCATCCTTGTTTATCAGCACCATACCCATGTTTCGGAGATTTCACCAAAGTGGTAAACATCTAGATAACATGTGAGCCGTGAAGATCCGGGGTAGATTAGGTCTTCAGCAACCCATGCTTGCCTTAAAAGGCGACTAAGCTTGTCGTTAGAGGCGACAAAGGGGATCGGGTGGTCAGACGCACTGACTTGGTTGATGCATGTCATCGATCCCAATTGCATGGATCGATTCTCATGATATCAATCACTGGATTGTCTGGTCCCTACTCAAATATTTACAGACTGCCATCATATATCTTGAATATTGTTGAGTGCGGTGTTAAACAACAAACAAACAAAGATAACATCCATCACTTGAGGCTTTCCTCCCACATCAAGCTGACTGACCATGATTTAACTGAAATACGGTTCAAACTGAGTAAACACCACTCACATATGAACTGAAGGATAGATACTTGATAAGATGAGGTTTGATGTTTGTAAATGATTTAAATGATTCAGGGTTAATTACCTGATGTGAGAATATTTGATCAAGTGATCATGGTGATCTTTGTAAATGATTTACATCAGTAAGGTGTGGTCTGAAATTAAGAACCTTGCCATCAAGTTTGACCCTCCTGTCCAAGCACCAGATCTATGGCCACGTGCTCTGAGGACGGACTTGCATGCTAGGGGTACAACACATTACACAGCATGCACCACACCTAAATCAGTGTTTCCCATTACCTAACTGGTAATGGGCAGATATATGCCATTGAATAGTTGCATTGCAAATAATATACATGTATGGTATAAGAATGACAAGTGGGATTGCAATCATTAGCTGCAGCAGAATTATTGAGCGTTGGTCTCATAACAAATGTTAGAAAAATTCAGATTGATCAAGGTTCACTCTCCATCTTGCTGGCATGCTATTGATTTTCCCCTGGTTTCCATGGTGATTGATCGGCTTGTCATGCCGCACAACTCCGTCCTTGCATCGCCTGTTTGTGAATGAATGCTGTGAGGGATCCACTATTCTTGCCCCAGTTTATCATCAAACTCGTATACAGTTTTGTCTAACCGGGAAATGAGAGTGTTTGCCGCTAGCAGATAATTTGTCATAAGTGATGCACAGTCAAGCCCCCCAAGATTAGAAATCGGTGGTTAAGGCAGATAAGATTTGTCTAAATCGAGGGAGTTAATATAGGATCAGGCACTTCAAATAAATCTTGCTCTGATTTATGTTTTAATAAGAGATTTTCTTTGTTTGGGGGTTATGCGATTCTCTTTTAGGCTGATATAAATGGAAAATCAAAGTGTTGATTTTTGTTGTGGCTTTAGTTGATGACTCAAGATTGTCAGGGTGATGATTACATTATAAACAGCTTTTGTATGATTTGGGAAGATAAGAACCAATTTGTTTTAATTATCCCCAAAACCTATTACGGTAACAAGAATGAGAAACAAGTTTCTGTCCCTCTTGTTTCATTTTGGGTGTCCTTGAACGTTGAAGCTCTGCAAGCATCTTCATGATACATTACACACAATCAGTAACTTGCTTCTTACAACCAGCATCGGTTGCTAGGAACCAATTGTAACCCGGATTCCCTACGGGTTCCCCATTAAGTTGCCTCTGATATGTAACAATGGGGTACTAGGGACACACTCTGCCCAAGGCCCCCAGGGGACACACACACAATAACAATGTAGTCCTGTTTCACATTTAAGATTTTATCGGGGCGGTCAGATAACCTAGTGGTTAAAGCGTTCGCTCGTCATGCCGAAGACCCGGGTTCGATTCCCGGCATGGGTACAATGTGTGAAGCCCATTTCTGGTGTCCCCCGCAGTGATATTGCTGGAATATTGCTAAAAGCAGTGTAAAATCATACCCACCCATTCACTAAGATTTTATCACTTTCAAAATTCAACATTTTGTTGGAAACTGGATCAAATCATGCCGAGGCACAATTAAACTCAACTAACTGTGAGAAAAGGTACACAGCTATAGAATGTAAGATCTAGTGTTACTTGTTACTTGGAAGTTATGTAGGCATCAGATTACAAGCTAGTTTTCAATCAGTAATGAAGGTACACTTGTAATCATTCATATGCTTCTCTGGGGAACAGGTCAAGTGTATGAATGGTATTTGCCCATCAAGTGCAGTGTATGAGATACCAGCAGAAGATTTGAGTGAATTTTAGTTATTTGATTCAGTGACCTTGAAAATCAAGGTCAGTGTTTATTGATGCTGAAGAAACTTCAGATGATATGATTACTCTGGTATTTGTCTTTGAATGGACTATTTATACATGCATAATTGTCAAAGGTGGATTACCTATCAAGTAATATATCTTTGTCATGCTAGTTGACTTGAAACTTGACTTGTCACTATACAAGGGATATACTGACATTACCATGAAGCATGAAAGTCAAGGGGTCTTCGTGCCATGTGGTGATAACTTAATGTTAGTAACAAAGCTCAAGGCACCACTTCATTTTGAACACTGCTTTATAAGCATGATAAGAAGCATCTTAGCACGAGTAAGGCCACAACAAATGAATCATTAGTTTGTTAGATTTATTTGTGACGGATCAAGAATGTCATTCACATAGAGTTGTGTGTTTCCTATTTACCGTATTCGACGTAATAAGCGCCCAGGGCGCTCTCAAAATTAGAAATAGGGGGCTCTTATTAGAATATTATTTTGGTGGAAAAAAACAGAGTTGAAAGATAAATTTCGTGATTTATGCTGACAGACTGAAATGTTTATATGCCAGAGATATGTTTTTCCAGAATTTAATTGCCCATAATTAAGAATGTATATAACACACGAGTGCGTATTATACGCGAATAAATAAGTCTTGTGTACATTGATCAATCGGAAGGGGTGCTAAATGGGATTGTTCACTAGCCAATATATTAGCAAATAATGCCGTGGGCGCTTATTAGAGCGGGGCGCTTATTACGTCGAATACGGTATATACTTTGGGTTATTACGTCCACTGAGACATTATTGAGATACTATGACAATTTTTCAAAACATCACAACATGTAAGATTTTGGACAGAAATTAATTAACAGCCCAGGTCTAGTCATTTATTAGTCAAGTGTGGTAATTTGGATGTCGCATGCAGGTGTTCCACAGCAGTTGAACCTCATCAGTCATGGTGCGGATCTGGTCCATTCAGGGTGAGCTGCTGAACCCATGTCTAGCTCTGTTGCCCACCAATCAGACTGGGAGCCTATCTTGTTCCTCACGCGTCTGGGGCCAGTCTTGATCTGTGTGAAGCTCTGACAGGGTGAGCGACGACCGACACACGTGTGTGGAGGTTGGACAGGGAAATTAGGGCTGAGAATAGATAGAAGTACTGTATGTGTCCAGCGTGTCAGGCTGGGTTGGCTGGAGGGCATGAGGCCAGATGTCTGTGTCAGCACTTGGCTGGCGTACTGATTCGTCACTGGTTACTGAACCAAGTTCTTTTTGTAATTAGTTCATCAAACTTCAAGAAAGGTTTAGTTGGTTAATTGTTGGATTCTTGTGGTTGGTTGTTCATAGATTGGTGCACTTGCTTCCCTCACTCACTCAGAACCCACCCACTCAGTGATCTGTTATAGTTTCATACTGTTTTTATATGTCATTTATGAAAATGTGACTTTGACATAGCAGTTGTAGAACTGTGATCATAGGTCTATGTTAAAGTTTCATTGTTGTGTGATATTATACTTTGTTCAACATGAGTTTGGGTGTATTGTGTAGTGTCAAGATGTTACCTGATAGTTTTTGGATACCTTTTGCCAATAATACTATGGGTCTCAAAAAAGGAGGCACAGTTTGGTGAAGGATCATTCAGCAGAACACAGCCCTGGTAAATTTATTACTTTCTTGTTTCCAATGGAAATAGTTTTTCCTGCCACACCTTACTCCCAGTTCTTGAGTCATCTACCCTATCATGCCTATGGTCACCTTGTTTCCCTACATATATGTATTGATTTGCAGTGCCACCTGGTGAGTGTTAGTGACAACAGCTGTCCCAACAAACGCAATATTCCGCTGACCTGTCACCGTAGAGGAATATGTTGACACTTAGGTGTTGAATTAGTGAACAGACTATGATAGCTTTGCAACTAACAGACACGTTGTGTATGGGTAAATCAAGCTGATAAAGAAAGTACCAGTACCATTCTAAGTCTTTCTAGCAAATAGCTCAACATAATCATTGTTTTAGACAACTTAAAAGGAAACTTCATGTAATGTCCTTGGAATTCATTAATCGTATCCGGGTGAAAGGAAACACAGGGTTTGACAAATAAGTCTTTCCTGATGAAATGACTATGCCAAATTCACAAATAAATCAAGAATTGTTTTGAAACGTCTGTGTCTGTATACCATCACAACATTGTACAATAATGCCTAAATTGCAATTAATTCTTGGACAGCCATCGATAACTTTTTCAATTTAATTAGTTGAAATCAAATCCCTTTGCACTTTTAAGATCTGAAAGATTACATCTATTCAAGTGATATCCTATTTTCTATATTTCTTTGACAAATTTCATTTTAATTTGGTAATCAACACGTTCACTGCTTCCCAAATGTGGGTTAAGATAAAATACACCAATGCACTGCACTGCACAGCGCTGTTTAGAGTGGGGAGGCTTTGACTGTTAAAGTGCTGTATGGTCTGTTAAATACCACATGCTGAAGCAAGTGAACAAGCTCCATAACAAATCTCAGAGCAATAAAGTGGTAGCACTAAATAGTTTTATTGTCAGTAATCGATAGTTTATGCTGCTGACAGCTGTGTGATGTGTTCATGTTGCACATGTTTAACATGCCCAACCTGTTGAATGAGGAACAGCAACATGAATGAGGTTGGTTCATCATCAGTGTGTACTAACATACAACATGGGGTCAGTGATGACAGGAAAACAGTACAGTGATATCAATGTATTAAGTGTCAAGTGTGCACAGGGCACTCGCAAAGATGTTAAGATGTGCCGTTTGGAAGTTAGGTCAGTAAGTGCCAACAAGAAGAATACTTTTGATCTGACTTCGTACCCTGTAAACAAGAGAGAGATAACCTTGTAATCTAGAAAGTCGGCCTACTATCCTAACATGCTTAATCTGCATCAATATGATTAGGCTTGTATGTATTTTCGTTTGACATGATTTTACAAATTACAAATTGTTGAGGAACACTTATCCCTGGCTTTGTATAATAAACATGGTCATAAAGTGCTTCTTAGAAAGGATTTCTAAGTGTGATCTTCAGGCACCTGGAACGTAGTTTAAGTGTGCTACAATATAAGTGGTTTTGAACAGTTTTGACACAAAAACATGCCGACAGAGTTAAATATTCGATTTTCATTCTGTCTTTTGAAGACTTCTGTACATCATCTGTTGAGGATGTGATTCACATGAAGCTTGACTACAGTCTGCTGGCCAGAACCTATCACTTGACGGGGTGGTGGGTAGCCTAGTGGTTAGAGCCTTTGTTCGTCATGCCGAAGCCCCGGGTTCGATTCCACACATTGGTACAAAGTGTGAAACCTATTTCTGGTGTTCCCTGCAGTGATATTGCTGGACTATTGCTAAAAGCAGCATAAGACCAGACTTACTTACTCACTCACTGTCACTTGTCACACACGCACGCACGCATGCACGCATGCACGCACACGTCACTGTGGACCTAATTAACAAAAATGCATTTGCAATGTTAAACGAAGTCAGATGTAAAATCAGGCTGAACTGCATTAATGAAGCCGATTGTTTTGTTAATAACATTATTTAAAGTAAACATTCGAAGTACTATGTCTTGTAACATATTTTCATTGATTCATTATCTCTGCGAAGAGCTTTGAGTCCGGCTCAACTCCAGTCTGGTGATAGGGAAGTGGCTCCTAGACAAATGGAAAAACTACAATAATCAATAGATAATTCTCCGACTCTTAGCCTTAAATATTTCAGAAGCCCATACAAAATTTAAATAAGATTTCATAATTCAATTCAATTAATAGAAATTTATCAGTGCAAAACAAATGTCAATTTTGATTCTATTCTAAAGACTCGGGGCTTGGGAGGAAAAAGTTGACTTTCAAGCTAAATATGCACAGCTTGATATTTTCTCAATTAAATAAAAATGCCATTGCCAGAATTGATGTCTATGTTTTCAATGTCTTTTTCAATTTCAGTGACAGCCTGTGGAATTATTTTTTCCATTTATGGAGGTGATGGAGAAACATGAAAATTGTGTGTTTTCACAGCATTTCAGTAAACCTTGAAATAGCATGATACATGTACTGTGAAACTTGTTAGTCATGACCCTATTTATTGGAAATCCTTGTCTTCCAGTTCCAGACACTTACTGCTTAGAACAACATCTATAGAAAGGGACACTACTCTTGCTAAACATACTTACTCTTTGTTAATCAGGAAGTTTGTTTATGAGTCCCGATTTTAACAAGGAACATTATTGTCTCTTACACAGTGTCCACTATTCAACATTCATTGAAGCATCTTTTGTGTGAACAAATCCCCAATTCCAATCAAAGGCGTCCACTATCTGGTGTTCTGAGCTTGTGTTCATGTTCGGTTGACCTTGGACAGCCTCTTAGGACACTGATAGAAGGCTAAACAATGAAGGAGCTAACATGTGCTCCCTCAGCCACATTTCACCAAATCAATGTAACTAATTATGTACCAAGCAACTCTCTTCTGACATGATACTAACTGGTTCATAGCTTCGGGGATTCCAGCCTAATTTCAAGAAGCAAGACCCTCTTTAGTACTATTGTGGGACATGTCATGAACTGGTTCAAAGAGTGAAAGAGGCGTGCCACACTCTAGCTATAATTACGCGGCGGCCTGTAAATAATCAAGTCTGAACCAGTCAATCCAGTGATTGAAATGAGCATTGATCTTTGCATTTGGGATATGATGACATGTATCAACCAAGTCAGCAAGCCTGACTACCCGATCAGTTTGTCACATCTTACGACAACATATGAACGTGGAAAGTAACAGTGGTTTGTTGAACCATGGGGAAAGGTTTATTCTGTGGCACTGGTCCTGCTTGAAAACAAGTATGTTTTTTTATTCTGTTGAGTCCTCGAGGTTTGATAACATTGTATTGAATCCATGAAGCTTTTACATCTTTACTCAAGGGCTGTGACAAAACCCTTAACTTTGATGCCTAGCTTCCACTAAATTGTTTTTTGAGATTTAAAGGTTCTTAGAAACTTTGTTATCTGTACTTGTGTTTTGTCCTTGTGTCTATTGATAACTTTTGACAAACAATGATTCAGAAAAGCCTATTGGCTCACAAGTAGATACAGGAGCTTAACAAAATCAATGGTGAAGAAAATCTGTCAAAGCCGTAGATTTTTCACGTGAGAGTAATCTGCTGGCAGGTCTGGAAATGTCAACAGCGATGTTGCTATCGGTGGAGATTTGCCACTGACGCAGTCACGAGGTGAGAAACTCCTTAGTCATCCGTGACAAAATTGAAACAAAGTCGCTGATAATGGTATCTGTAATCGTGTATAAGGATTATTTTGTCAGACGGAGGATAACAGTGTGAGAGGCAGGGCCTCATTCCGGGTCAGACTGGAGGAAGGTGTACACCTGGTGGGTCCGTCCAGCTCAGTCAGCTCAACTCAAGTTAAGAATCTTGTTGAGTGTGCAGACAGTCGGTATCAGAGTGTTATGGTGGAATAATGTCCGCTTCACAGACGAGTGAAGTGGATTTCATAGGGTCAAAGTAGACTATAAGTTTATAGACACAATCTTTTACAGACTTCCGTTTGAGTTACGGGGTCATCGTGTCAAATCTGGTTTCGATTTTCGAATCACACGTCTGCCTACTTTGGACCAAATTGGAGCCGCCCTGTTTGGCTATAGGAGACTAAAATGCAATATTCGTCCTCGGCGTTAGGCAAATCGGGCAGGATATTTCATCATGTCTGTGCTTGCATGAATTCATTCTTATGGAAACAGGATTGAAATAGGATGAAATATGGTTGAAATTAAGGTAAGTCTGCTAGTCTGATATTAGCAACACCTGACTATTTGGCACTTTCCTAGCCAGAATAGTGAATATGTGAATGTTGTTTTATGCCAGTCAGCAGTAATACAGCTATGTTACAACTGTGTTACAGATGCACATAACTCATCAAGTCAAGTTGGGATAAACCCTTGGTTGCACATTGTAACCATGGTAACCACCCAAGCCTCACCTGAATCTGGGGGCAGTAGGTAACCCAGTGGTTAATGTGTTGGCCTGATATGTCAAACACCTGAGTGTAATTCCCTAAATGGGAACAATGTTTGAAGGTTATTTCTGGACACACACCCCATTGTGATGTTGCAGCTTTATTGCTCAAAGTGGCATAAAAACCTATTCCCTCACTCACTCTGGTTAATCTGCTACAAGTGTTTGATTTCTTTGTTATACTGACTTGATTGTCTAGATCTGAAGACATCTTACACATGCATTGGGCCACTGCTTTTATATACTTAAATATTATATATGTGAAGATCCGGGTTAGAATTGGTCTTCAGCAACCCATGCTTGTCACAAGATGCGACTTACGGGATCGGGTGGTCAGACTCAACATGCTCAATGACTTGGTTGTCATCACATCCCAGTTTCATAGACAGATGCTCATGATGTCAATCACTGGATTGTCTGGTACAGACTCTATTATTCACGGGCCTCCATCATATAGCTGGAATATTGCTGACAAACTATTAAAAAACAAACTAACAAACATCTGGTTCATTTAACAGAACGCATGGCAGTAATCTGGAATCATATCTGGAATGATAGTGCCATAATAATTTTGTAGTCCTGAATTTCCATAAGCCGCAGGCTACCGATAACGTAGATCTCATATGCAGTACTCCCATATAGAAGGTCTTCCTAGAACTAAAACTAGTAGTGATTAGTTTTCGACAATGGTTGCCTTGGCAATCTGTTGGAAGAAAGCTGTGACTGAATGTTGATGATGGAGATATTTAGATGAAACTGCCCTAGTAACTGTTGCATGTATCGTGATGATATTGATGTGGTTATTCTCTGCCCTGATGGCGATCATTCTCCCATGTCTTTGATCCGACCGTGCTTCGATGTGCGTAGATGCTGCTAAATATTGTGGTGCTCCAGCCCACACATCACATGCTGTGTCTCAGATGTTTACGCCGTCAGCGGTAACAGTTGCTTCAGGAATGGTGTGTAGGTATCACAGCTATCTAATTCCTTTGTGGATCTGAAATACCCCAGACACATGTTATATTAAGCTATGGATTCTTCAGGGGCTGTCACCATTATGGGATTATTATCGGCCATTTGATGTTAGGTCTCATGAATTTCAACAGATTACCAACATGCCCATTTTGCCAAGTCTTTCAGTACCATCCATGCTGGTTAAGGTCACCTGGTAAATATGTACAGCCTGCGTTAGTTTGAGCTTTCCTTCCACATTGAGGAGACTTGTTGAATACTGTTCAAGTAACTCCCCCCTCCCCCTTCCTGTCCCGCCCTGCTGTCGCCTTCCGCCATCCTGTATAATTGTGTAATAACAAAGCGAGTGGTTATGTACTGCGGGATCAAGTTACACTTACAAATATTGAAAACTCCAAACATCCCTCGGCTTTTTGATGACATTGCGTTTGGAGATGACAGATCACTGAGAGGAGCTTATGCACACTCCATGACCCAAGCAACCCTGTAGCATGGTTGACATCACATGGCATTGCTTTGCTGGTGGATCTGCAACAATATTCAACAAATCATGTCATACAGTATTGTGAAGTGATTGTAAACTTTGTGGTGCAGGGCCATGTTTCATAAGGCAATCGTAGTGCAACGACCATGTATATCAAAGTTATGGATAACCCCAGCCCTGAAACAGACCCCTGTGGGCCATTGTATGGTTTTAAGGTATTGCCAGCTTTTGACCTAAGGAAGAGAATTCATGGATGTTAAAATCTTTATTTTGAGGAACACAACGTTTCAGAGTATATACTCACTCCTTCATCATGCGTATCACTTCTAAATGCTGGGGTAGAATAGGTCTTCAGCAACCCATGCTTGCTGTAAAAGGCAACTATACTTGTCGTAAGAGGCGACTAATGGGATCGAGTGGTCAGATTCGCTGACTTGGTTGATGCATGTCATCGTATCCCAATTGCTGGATTGATGTGTATGACATCAATCATTGGATTGTCTGGTCCAGACTCTATTATTTACAGACCGCCATCATATACCGGTAGCTGAAATATTGCTAAGTGTGGCGTTAAACAACAAAACAGACAAACAAAAATCAAATTACACGGGAGCTTGTTTGGCATGTTTAGTATTCTATATTTATCACATAAGACTGTCAGTCATTCTGTGCTTTCCCAGATAGGATTGAAATCCTGTTCAAGGTGGTGTAAAACTGAGCTCACTCACTCACTCACTCACTCTCACTCACTCACTCACTCACTCACTCACCCACTCAACCACCCACTCACTCACTCACTCACTCACTCACTCACCCAACCACCCACCCACTCACTCACTCACTCACTCACTCACTCACCCAACCACCCACTCACTCACTCACTCACTCACTCACCCACCCACCCACCCACCCACTCACTCACTCACTCACTCACTCACTCACTCACCCACTCAACCACCCACTCACTCACTCACTCACTCACTCACTCACTCACCCACTCACTTACTCACTAACTCACTCACTCACTCACTCACCCACCCACCCACTCACTCACTCACTCACTCACTCACTCACTCACTCACTCACTCACTCACTCACTCACTCACTCACTCACTCACCCACCCACCCAACCACCCACCCAACCACCCACCCACCCACCCACTCACTCACTCACTCACTGGTATCATTTCACTTGCCATAAGTTGCCATCTTGTCTTTGGAAAAATTAACCAAGAGAACCTGTACAAGTGACTGGCAGTAATTGGACTTGAGGAGACGAGACCTGTAGGCATCTCATCTCGTCTGTATGGTAATGAAATGTGATAATAAGTCATCAAGGGGTTTGTTATCATGTTACAGTATCCTCTCAACATGGCAGCCATTAATTCATGTATGGTTATATGTGGCCTGGTATCTCAAGGTCAATGTCAACAGTTTCTATTATTAATATATACTGGATCAGAAATGATCAAATTCATATACAATGCCATACCCATGCTCTCAGGTTTTACCAAAGTGCTAAGTGTCTTAGAGTTTCCCCACTTCAGGGTTTCCAACCATATCAAGCCTATTCAATGTATATACTGTTCACTCAATCACTTTCACAAGCAACCATTTACAGAGTATTGGCGGTGCTCTTTAACATGCCATACTTGCAAGTATCAGTAACGCTTTATTATCCTCCGCCCCACTTTGTGGCGCGGGATTATAAACGGAGTTTGTCCGTCGGGTTCCTCAAATATGACAAATTTTTGCAAAATCTTTTTAAGTTAGAGAAATGAAATTTTACACAGGAATGTTACTGGCCAAGATCGCAAAAGAGTCAGAAAATTGGTGTCGTAAATTCAATTTTTACAGAGTTATGGCCCTTGCTCCGTGCTTTTCAGCTTAGTGCATACTGGGTGAAATGGGGACAAGTTTAGATTCTCAGAATCTACTGAAGTTACTTGAATGAAAGTTTTGCTTGATACTTGTCAAGAGTGAGTTCCAAAATTGGTCCTGTAAATTACTTGTTCCATGTTATTTGTGCAATGGGGACAAGTTTTCTCAGAATCTAATGGAGTTAGTTTGCCTAAGAGATACTTATCAAGACAGATTATTTTTTCCAGAGAAGGGGCCTTTTGTGTGGGTTTTTTTCACATTGAATCTTTTTTTCTGACGATATAAAGCGGCCCAGGTGCCTATCTCTTCTTAAGGTTTAATAGGACTTTTTTATAGCTTATATTCACTACTATATGAACAAATGAAATTCTAATCTGCCTCATGGCGGGGGTTAGTGATAACGCTGTTTTCTTGTTCCATTTAGGGTTAATGTCATCTTGATCAGACTTCCTAAGAACTTGACACGGGGGAAGAATTACAATGGCTAGGAAAGATAATTTGGTCTGAACTTTACATTGGAAACCACATAGCCTGTTTTCTATTGAAATGTCAGAGGAGAAACTAAGAAGACCTCTTGAAAAAAAGACACTGATGAAGTACGGAGGAGATGGAGTTCTTGAAGAGACGCCATCATGTGTAATATGACCAACATTTACAGTCGAAGGACCACTAGAGCAGTTAGTGCTGAAATTGTCTCATTTCATGAAAGGGTTTTCAGGCCTGTGTTTTACCACTTTTCTTTGTCAAAATGTGAAATGAATATAATAATTAGAATCATCCGCTTGATGAATCTTGAAGTATTTGTTTTGACCAAAGTACAAACAAAAAGATGTTTAAAATTGCATTAATCAAACATACTGGGTTTGATTTAGAATAAGTTGTTTGGTTACTTTAGAAACGTAGGATAGACATAAGTACTGTATTTTCTTGAGTATAGTGCGCACTTTTTTTCGAAAAAACACAGCTGTGTAGAAGGGGGTGCGCATTATACACGAATTATGAGTTAGGATGTTTTTTTCCCCCATGGAAAGACATTACCGTGAGCACGAAACACCGGAAATACCATGTCAACAAATCCATACTGAAGTACGCAAAATAATCATGTAATTACACTGTCTGGCTATAAATATTGTTCTTTGTATATCTGGACTTATGTTTGTAACTTATTTCATTAATTTTATTCAAAATTCCTTTTAATATTGTTTTTATTAAGTTCGGCGAAATCGTGTGTGAAGCGATCGGAAGATCGCACAACTCACCGTTATCAACAGCAACCACGGTCAGAATACCGCTATTGACGCCTTGAAACGAACTTTAGTTGACAGAGAATGGATACATTTATCATAAATGACATACATTGACTCGTTAAAAGTCATATTTGTTTTTGCTTGACGATTCTATGTCAACACGAAATTCTCGCGATCACGTGCGATGACTGGTCAGACTGTTTCCATGTAAAAAATAATACCCGGGAATAGCGATCAGCTGCTTCGCTTAGGGTTATTATTATTTTAAATATGTTTAGTAAAGGCTGCATATAATTAAGAAAATGATGGAATATATTATAGTTTCAGATACAATTGTTGCCGATACTTGCATTAAAAATCCTATAAAGTTATATCATTGGGTGTGTCTTGACCGAATCACCGGTCAATTCCAAGAAAACGTGTGTACAGCTGATTGCTGTTTCCGGCTTAGTTTACGAGAAAATACACAAGGTAATCTTAATCCCTAGATATAAAACAATGCCTAGCAGAACAATAAATACTATTTAAACGGCAAATAAACATGTCTGGTGATTTTTTATCTCAAATTTCGAATTTGTACTGACGAAGTTTCTCATCACCCATTCGTTTGCCGGACTTTGCTGAAAGGGTACGGTGTAATTTTTGTTCTGCGCATATTTAAATTTCTATTTTTTCCATAATATTGAACCCGCTAGGGGGGGGTGCACATTATACATGGGTGCGCACTATACTCAAGAAAAAAAGGTATTTGGTTTGTGATCCTTGCCACAGGTCCAAGAGAAAACTGTCTTTGCTGCAGGAAAGTCAGTGTCCTGCATGGTCAGCTGTACATGTAGGAATCAGTCCTGCATGGTCAGCTGTACATGTATGAATCAGTCCTGCATGGTCAGCTGTACATGTAGGAATCAGTCCTGCATGGTCAGCTGTATATGTAGGAATCAGTCCTGCATGGTCAGCTGTACATGTAGGAATCAGTCCTGCATGGTCAGCTGTACATGTAGGAATCAGTCCTGCATGGTCAGCTGTACATGTAGGAATCAGTCCTGCATGGTCAGCTGTACATGTAGGAATCAGTCCTGCATGGTCAGCTGTACATGTACCTCCTGATTCCTGGCAGTATAGTCCGGAGGTACCTGATTCTTGGCAGTTTAGTCCAGTGGTACCTGATTCCTGGCAGTATAGTCCAGTGGTACCTGATTCCTGGCAGTATAGTCCAGTGGTACCTGATTCCTGGCAGTATGGTCCAGTGGTACCTGGTTCCTGGCAGTTTAGTCCAGTGATACTTCCTGATTCCTGGCAGTATAGTCCAGTGGTACCTCCTTATTCCTGGCAGTATAGTCCAGTGGTACCTGATTCCTGTCAGTTTAGTCCAGTGTTACTTCCTGATTCCTGGCAGTATAGTCCAGTGGCACCTGATTCCTGGCAGTTTAGTCCAGTGGTACCTGATTCCTGACAGTTAAGTCCAGTGGTACCTGATTCCTGACAGTTTAGTCCAGTGGTACTTCCTGATTCCTGGCAGTATAGTCCAGTGGTACCTGATTCCTGGCAGTTTAGTCCAGTGGTACTTCCTGATTCCTGGCAGTATAGTCCAGTGGTACCTCCTGATTCCTGGCAGTATAGTCCAGTGGTACCTGATTCCTGACAGTTTAGTCCAGTGGTACTTCCTGATTCCTGGCAGTATAGTCCAGTGGTACCTTCTTATTCCTGGAAGTATAGTCCAGTGGTACCTGATTCCTGGCAGTATATTTCAGTGGCACCTGATTCCTGGCAGTATAGTCCAGTGGTGCCATATTCCTGGCAGTTTAGTCCAGTGATACTTCCTGATTCCTGGCAGTTTAGTCCAGTGGTACTTCCTGATTCCTGGCAGTATAGTCCAGTGGTACCTCCTGATTCCTGGCAGTATAGTCCAGTGGTACCTGATTCCTGACATTTTAGTCCAGTGGTACTTCCTGATTCCTGGCAGTATAGTCCAGTGGTACCTCCTGATTCCTGGCAGTATAGTCCAGTGGTACCTGATTCCTGGCAGTATAGTCCAGTGGTACTTCCTGATTCCTGGCAGTATAGTCCAGTGGTACCTCCTGATTCCTGGCAGTATAGTCCAGTGGTACCTCCTGATTCCTGGCAATATAGTCCGGTGGCACCCTATTCCAGGAAATAGTCAGGGGTATATGGACTAGTCCTATCCACGTTAACTACAACTTTAAGTGACTCGTGATAATGAATTTGTGCCTTCAGACAGAGTTCCTCAGCAACATTTAATGATTGATGCTATCACTTCCTCCCCTGTTCATGTGATAGGACACGGTAAAAACATTGTCTGCCCAACCTCTGCTGAATGGGGGGAGACTGGCAGACTTTGTTGTTGCAGGCAATTCACTCTTTCTCTGTGCAGCTCAGCTTTTCACTTAAAATTCAGTACAGTTAAAACATTCATTTAATTACAGTGGAGAGATTTCTCCAAGCCTTTAATTTGTAGTTTTAGTTTCATTTAATTATTCATTATTTTTTCTTTTTTTCATGAACATTTTTATATGGCTGTGAATATATACAAATTCACGAAGATGACATTTTTTTTTCATCAACTACCTAAATCATGCCATAGTCTCCCAGGAAAACTTATTGAATTTGTTTCAAAAATTGTAGATGTATTTTTGGATACATGAGTAATCTATGATGGTAATATTTTGCATTCAATATTTCAGAATCGATGCAAATAATATCTACTTCGAGTCCCATGGGACACAAACGAGCATTGATGGCGCAATGGTTGGAACTACTTCACTCAATCACTAAGTTTCAAGTCAAACAAGGAAATCCTTTTCCATTATACTGTATTCGATGTAATAAGTGCCCAGGGCGCCCCCAAAATAAGAAATAGGTGGCTCTTATTAGAATATTATTTTGGTGGAAAAAACAGAGTTGAAAGATAAATTTCGTGGTTTATGCTGACAGCCTGAAATGTTTATATACGAAAGATATATTTTTCCAGAATTTTATTGCGGATAATTAAGGGTGCATATAACACACGAGTGCGTATTATATGCAATTAAATAAGTCCTATGTACATTGATCAATTGGAAGGGGTGCTCTATTTGGATTGTTCACTAGCCAATATTTTAGCAAATATCGCAGTGGGCACTTATAACGTCTAATACGGTAAGCATGAGCATGATAAGGCACGACAAGATAGAAATCAGGGTGCTTGATTTGTCATGGCTTGCAAACAGGCATGACTAGTTAATTGTAAAATCAAGTGTTGCATTTTCTTTTGTGATAGTCAGTAAGGCTGTGTGTCTGAAAGGATATAAGGGCGGTTAATTCAAAGTTAAAAATCATTACTTTTTGAAAATTGATAGTGAATTAAGACATGAATCATTACATTGATAGAATTATTGTGTGTCGTATCGTCAGGGGTAAATGTACAATGCATTGATACACACTCTCAAGTCAGTGCAGTGAGGCCAAGTACTATAAATGTGTGTCTAATTATTTCTGACAGTGGCATGACATTATGTGATTGGATCGGGTGTTCAGGCTCACTGACTTGGATTGATCACAAGAATTCAAAAGATGACTGCAATTTTGCGTCGTTTGAATTTTTCCTTTTGTGAAAGTCAGATGTTGACCACGATTAACAGTCCTCATATTTGCCACTATGTTTGATTTCCAATTGGTTTCCTTACTGTGTTACATTACAAACAGACTCGTGAAGATCCGGGGTAGAATAGGTCTTCAGCAACCCATGCTTGTCGGAGACCCGTGAAGATCCGGCGTAGAATAGGTCTTCAGCAACCCATGCTTGTCGGAGACCCGTGAAGATCCGGCGTAGAATAGGTCTTCAGCAACCCATGCTTGTCGGAGACCCGTGAAGATCCGGGGTAGAATAGGTCTTCAGCAACCCATGCTTGTCAGAGACCCGTGAAGATCCGGGGTAGAATAGGTCTTCAGCAACCCATGCTTGTTTGAGACCCGTGAAGATCCGGGGTAGAATAGGTCTTCCGCAACCCATGCTTGTCGTAAAAGGCGACTATGCTTGTCGTACGAGGTGACTAATGGGATGGGTGGTCAGGCTTGCTGACTTTGTTGATGCATGTCATCAATCCCAATTGTGTGGATCATGCGCATGATATCAATCAATGGATTGTCTGGTCCCTACTCGATTATTTTAAAGACCGCTGTCATATAGCTGGAATATTGCTGAGTGCGGTGTTAAACAGCAAACAAACAAACATTACAGACATAATTATCCTGACATCTATTTTGTTGAGAGACTAGATAGAATATGATATTGTATGAATATTGTTTGTCAATATATCCATTACTGACATCCCAATGTTTTGATATGGTATGAGAGTCACATTGTATGGAGACAATGATAGTTGGGTAGTGTTATTGAGAGGTATTGTTACATTTCAGTGGCACTTGTGACAGCCTGACGAGCGGGTGACAAGGAGACAGCACCACCCATCGTAGGATGGGGGAGTTCGCCAGCAGCAGTGGAGGGGGAGGGGGAGCCCTCGACAGATGGGTGTGTCCCAATGACCGCCAGCTCGCCCTGCGTGCAAAGTAAGTATATACCCTTATTCTGAATGTCACTGCAAATATAAGCGCACTGTGGTGAAGCACAAGACTCGTTACTAGCAGTATTGACCTGCGAAGATCTGGGGTAGGAAAGGTCTTCAGCAACCCATGCTTGCCGTAAAAGGCGTCTATGCTTGTCGTGAGAGGCGACTGATGGGATCGGGTGGTCAGGCTCACTGACTTGGTTGATGAATTTCATCAATCCCAATTGCGTTGATCAATGCTCATGATATTAATCACTGGACAGTCTGGTCCAGACTCGATTATTTATGCAGACTGCTGTCATATAGCTGAGTGCGGCTTTGAACGAAAAAACAAACAAACAACTAGCAGTATTTCTGCTGCATCAGCTTTGTCATTATTCAAAATAATTGATTTTCTTCAAGGTTCCCTATCTATGGACAAGGGCCTTTTACACTATTTGTAGAAATGGATTCTTCTCTTGATTAATCTATTTTAAGCTACAACCCTCTTGGGATGTCCATTTCTTCTACAAACATAATGAGGGTAATAAATCCTAGTATTTGTTTCAACAAAATCAAACAGAACACAGATGACAAAAATGAAGGAGATGTGGAATGCTTGGCTTTTGTTTGACAGTCTCTCTTACGTCACCATATCCGTGTTTGTGGGTTTCACCGAAATGGTAAACATCTGAGACTTGCATCACTTTGGGCTTTCCTCCCACATTATGCTGACAGGCCGTGATATGACTGGAATACTGTAAAAAGCGGCATTAAACCCAACTCACTCGCTCTCTTACGTCGATTCAATATCATTTCTAGTGTGTCCACATCAAGGTCTGAAGGAAACAAGACCAGGCAAACTTGTGCAATCTGAAAGTATTAATCCCTGGAGGTAGGATGGGAATGTTATAGTCTCAGAAAGATTCAATGGAAATGGTAAATGTTTTGCAAAATCACAATGAAAATGACAAAAAGACAAAAATGAAAGCAGTTATAAGAGGTTAATACTTTGACTATACAATATTCAACGTTATTTCCCCAGAGTCTTAAGTTTTAGACAAGATGTAGCTTCTGGGAAAATTAAAGAACTCGGGTAGGGAGGTTTAGTGGTAAAAGTTATAACAGTGTTAGATATTAGGTTGTGTGTTTTAAGGGGAGTTGGTGTCCTTGAGGTTTTTTGCTGTATTGTGGTAATCTAGGGACCTCACAAAAGTTTTCATTTTCAACATAGCAGTTTGGACAGGCCACTTATCTTTCATGCTTGAAGTGGCCTTGCTGCAAAAGTGTTCATTCACCTTGTCAGGTTTGCGTGTTGATGTGGTGCGATGTATGAAACTCAGTCATTGTGTCCCTTGCTGTATCGCTGGTACAATTGTAAAACTCACTGGAGGGTATTTCCAATGATAAAGTGTTCTGCGTCTTTACTCAAACCTCCTCCTGTATTGTAACTTACCTTGTGTCATGTCTGACCTGAATAGTCTCTAGCACTTGGATCAAGACACCATTATTGAATATTTGACAGTTCCAGTAATATTAATTCAACGTTCGCCCCAAATTCCTACCCAATTTCAAAATACCTCACAGCCGCTGTGTGAGCCATGCAAGGAGAGGTTGCTGGAGCCCAGAGGCCATTACCCACCATATCCTTCCTCTCACTCCTTCCCTCGGCCGTCATCGGCCAACCCAAATCCCTGTCAAGTGGTCTCGGTGTGGACAGCCTCGCCTAAACCATTCCTAATTTGACCAAATATATCTCGTTTGAGTCGGATAGGTATTTGCTCTGCTCGATATGAGATATCATTTGTCTGGGATGAGAGCCAAATGCTATATTAGATTTCTTATTCCAGAGAAGCCAGACCCATCCTTGTCTTGGAGGGTGATCCTGGAATTATGGCCCAGGCGATGGTGCATTATTTAATGTATCTAATCACAAATATTTATCCAGTAGGGCAGAGGTAGAAAAGAATATCCAGCCAAGCTTGTAATAACCTTAGGCGCTTTGGCCATTATTTTTTGTAGGAGACTATTGATTTTGGGATGATTTACTGAGCTGTCACTGTAGCTGTTTTAGACTTAACACCATTCTCTGTGCAGGGTTCCCCCGTTATCTACCATGGCAGAATTTCAGTGATGCCCAGATTCATCGTGATAACATAGACTCGCCATCACATGCAGGGGCATGGGGAAATTATTGCTCGACGGCGCTATTTGCGGTTTCATCCTAAGCAGGGATGCATCCTGACCTGAAGCATTTCCCAGTCTGAATAGTGATAACATAGGGACAGACACCCTTAAAACCCTTTGGGTACCTTTAACATTAGACAAAATGACTTGGGTTAGTGCCTTGTTGCTCTGTCCTCAGCAGTAATTTAGCTTGAGACAAATGACATGAGACTCTTCGATGACTTATGATATACTCTCTAACACATGGCCCACTGTTCTAAAGCACTGCCATTTGCTGTTCAACCTTAGCTGTGATTTTGTTTGAGACAAATGGTATCAGACATTTTCATTGCTAAATCAAATCTACTTTGGTAGAAAAATGTTTGTATATTGTTAATACCGATCTTGTTGATCATGACATTTTAGATGACAATCAGTGCAGCGTCCTAAACAATGAGGCCATTCAGGGCCAGAACTGGCTATATACAACATGCACCAGTGCAACCGAGTATCTGTCTACATGTACCAAGTGCATAGAAAACAAATTCAAATTTGTGACCCTTACTTTTCAACCCAACAACGATTTTTGAACTCACTCAATACCCTCAAGCATGTTAAGCTTCATGTACCATACTTACACACCACTAACCCATGTGTTGAGTAATTTGTCATGCTTTCTTGGGCTTGTTGTCATCAAACTGTTGGTACTTCAAGATTATGTGCACATGTTCCTTTTACATTTACAGATATATTATCAATGTAAAATTGGGAAACGGTCATCAGAGATATGAGATTTTATTTATTTAAACTAGTTTATGCATCAGTGTTTCACCAGGATGCAACATGGTTTTGTCCAGTGGAACTATGTTTTCTTGTCAACATGCACCTGGTGCAAGTTGAATCAAGTTCCGTAAATCAAGCACTTCCATCTAAAACCCTGCCTGAGTCAGTATGATCCTGTAGGTGTCTGTCTGATCCTACATTGGGCCAGTTATGATCGTCAGTTTGTCAGCACCATGGGGTAAAGGCTACATCTACTTTGGTCTTTCCCAGCACACCCTATTCCAACCTTGTGGAATTTGAACTGGTCCTCAGCGACTAATGCTGGTTTTAAGAGGTGACTTAATTGTTTGGGTGGTCAGATTTGGTGACTTGGTTGATTGTTGAGTGCAACATTAGGCAAACAAACAAATATCATATGAAGCCAGAGACAGATGGACTTTCTGTAAGTAAACTGGACAAACATGGGAAAGATGAACATATGAACATTCACAAAATGAACCCGAGAATTCAGAATTCTTGTCTAGCTCATGGTGAAATGACATCCAGGGAGTTTGTGGAGGGCTGTTCCTCTTGTTGTAACAGTGCTATCTTCAGACATTAATTTTGGTGAAATTGTGTGTGAAGTGGTCGGCAAAACTCACCATTGCTTACAGCAGCCATGGTCCAATTACAGCTATTAATGCCTTAAAACGAACTTTAGTTGCCAGAGAATGGATACATATTTTATAAATGTCACAATTTGACTCGTTAAAAGTCATATTTGTGGCAATTTGACTTTTGTATGTCAACATTATGTTTCCCAATCCAAATCCATGCAGCGCAGCAAGTCCCGACAGTGACTGGTCAAATTGTTCCATGCGTAAAAATATCCTGCAAAAGGAATCACATGCTATTTCCAGCTCAGTTTACGACAAATACCCCCAATAATCTTAATCTCTGCGTGTAACACAAAGCCTTGGAGAACAGGAAATACACTTCAAATTGTACATCATCATGTCTAGTGATGTTTTATATCAAATTTCATAGTTTTATTGACAAATTTTTTATACCTGTTATACTATGAATCATAAACAACTACTATTCTAATCTGTTATTGAACCCCTAAAGTGAGATTGTGTTAGGTAGGCAGAGCATGTACTGTTGTGTTGATCATCTACCCCTCTTTGACTCAACCTCCGTTAAGACTCAACAGCAGGAGATATTGTCAGTACCCAGAGGGCATCACTGTCCCCTGACAATGTTGACATTTTAATATTTCTGAAAAAGAACCTGAAGTTGAACTATTCAGACTGTGAAGTACATTGATTAATTTCTGGTGTTTGAACTTTGAAGTTTTCTGCTGTTTTGAAATTTGTAGTGTTATGAAGGAAAGTTAGATAAAGTTCTACTTTGAAGCTTAACAACTTCAGTAGTCTTGTTATTATAAAAGAATTTTGACTGTTCAATCTTGACATGCTTGAAGTCTTGAAACTTAATAATCATGATAATGGTTAGAGTACTGAAGTACTGTTATCTGGTTTGTTTTTTTGTATCAGTGCGTATCGAGATTGGTTTCGTGATTTTCCTGTATTGTTGCAGCCCTAATGATATGTTTTTTAAAGTTTGTAAGGCTTTTTCGTATTTGGAAATGTTCAACCACCAAAATAAGACTTTCAAGCAAGTTTGTAACTTTTCAATTACTGCTTTTATATCAGCCCTTGGGAAAGCTAAGGCATTTCACTGACAATGAAATAACCCCCCACTCACACAATGTACAGACAATACCATTTAATCTGATTAAAACATACTCATTGTATTTGATAGTCCACAGGCATTGGGGTTCCTGTTGTCGTACAGCGCTGCAATTTGCAAATTCACCCGGATAAGTCTTTGGGTTTTCAGCACCATAGCCTTGATTGTGGGTTTCACCAAAGTGGTAAATGTCTGAGAAACGCATCACTTTGGGCTTTCATTCCATTTTATGCTGACACGCTGTGATATCACTGAAATATATAATCCATAATAGCTTTTGTTTTAGTGAATCTGCTTTATAGTGATTATTTTAGGAGTCCTTCAATCCTTCATCTATCTCTTTGATCATGTTGATGCTATTGTAAAACCAATACTACTGTATGGTTGTGAAATTTGAGTTTCTGATCATTGTAGACTAATTGAAAAGATCCATATACAGTTTCTCAGAAAATTACTACCGGTTCATTTCAGTGAACAAAGGGAAATTTACATCCCATGACACTTTTCAAAAAGACCAAATATGTTACAACTCCAGCTTTTAACTATGTAAATTTGTTAACATTATAATGAAAATTGTAAGAACTCCCAGTTAACCTCTGTCCACCGTTCTGTTCTGCTTCCCTCAGGCATACCAGAAACATAGGATTGTGGGTTAGAATCCTGGTTCACTCTGATTACATTCTGTGAATATTATTATGTTGTACTTGGAGAAGATAGGCATCAAGTTTTAGAAAATATGTCTTGTGATTTGTACCAAAGGGTAAATCTAAGTTCTGTGTAGGCCCTCCGCTCTCATCTCCTCAGCGGTTCCCTCTCGGTCTTCACTTCCTATGTCTGATTAGTTGAGCAAACACTCATTAACTTAATGCTTTGTTTTCCTCTATCAGAAACACCAGACTGTGCATCTGTCTAGTCATCAAATGAGGCTTCTTCAGGAAGTATTATGCTGATGAGCTAGTTTCCCAGTAGCTGGACACCATGTTGGGAACACCACTCATTTCCTCTGGTTTCAGATGATAATGTTGTTTCTTCGTTTAAAAAACCCAGAAATGAATAGATTTGTATTTTATGTTTTCATGTACTTTCTGATGAGAAAGACTGAGGCTTTTGCAAATAGTTGTTAAGTGATGTTATTGTGGTGATATATATCATATCCTGCCTTCCATCATGTCCATCAGGTAGTGACAGCCAAACCTATAGTGGGTCAGACATGATGATATATATCATATAGGGGCCTTCCATCATGTCCATCATCTAGTGGCAGCCAAACCTATAGTGGGTCAGACATGGTGATATATATCATATAGGGGCCTTCCATCATGTCCATCAGCTAGTGGCAGCCAAACCTATAGTGGGTCAGACATGGTGATATATATCATATAGGGGCCTTCCATCATGTCCATCAGCTAGTGGCAGCCAAACCTATAGTGGGTCAGACATGGTGATATATATCATATCCTACCTTCCATCATGTCCATCAGGTAGTGGCAGCCAAACCTATAGTGGGTCAGACATGGTGATATATATCATATTCTGCCTTCCATCATGTCCATCAGGTAGTGACAGCCAAACCTATAGTGGGTCAGACATGGTGATATATATCATATTCTGCCTTCCATCATGCCCATCAGGTTGTGGCAGCTAAACCAATAGTGGGTCAGACATGGTGATATAAGTCAACAGAAACCAGCTGCCAATGGCAGGCTGACAATGCAGATTTTATTTCAGGATTGATATTACACTGGAAAATCTATATGTTCTTCTTGACAAAGTAGACCAGATGGGCAGAGTGTTATGACTCACTGACAGTCATAGAGTCGCTGAGTTTATCATGTTTGCTCAGAAAATATAAACCCAGCTGTCCCCCAGGATTACTTCATTACAGGATAATAGCCAACAGTGATGATGTTTTACAAACATACATTTCATTCAATATTCATTGTCATCAGTAAGCCTGGTGGACATCCCTGACAGGGCTTCTGTCTGCTTCCTGATACATCTCGTGAGAGTGGCCTGGATCTTAAGTCACAGTGGTTGATGAGTTAGTGAGTCAATGTCACCATTATTCCAGCCATAATAGCGCTGCTGTATTAAACAAGGTAATAAAAGCGACAAAATTCCTTCCATAATCAGGGTCTCTTTTATCAGGCAGTAAGCACCAATGTAGAGATAGGCATCAGAAAAATAATATGTATTGCGTCCCAAGGGACGCACTATAATATTCATTATACCAAATTCTTAACAAGAAATATAAGGCTCCTGGAATTAAAGTAATTATTAAGTCTTACAGTACATGACACATTTCATTACTTTACAGGAGCCCTATAGTTTCTGCAAGAACCCTCACAAGTAGGGTCCACTGGACCCCTAGTTTTGTCAAGGTTATTCTTATAATGGTGACAAACAGGGGTTTTATCTTGTCCTGATGTGTTGTTACATTTGAAGACATATGCGTTGAACGTTGAAACGGTTTAAGCTGAATACAAAGTAAATCAAACCTTGAGGTAGTTTCCAAATATCTCTACCTGCCTATTCAATGACACATTCACTGATATTTCATTTAATATTAATGTCAGCACAGTACTTACCGTATTCGACGTAATAAGCGTCCCGCTCTAATAAGTACCCACAGCGATATTTGCTAATATATTGGCAAGTGAACAATCCCAATCAGCACCCCTTCCAATTGATCAATGTACACAAGACTTATTTATTCGTGAATAATACACACTCTTGTGTTATATCACCCTTAATTATGGGCAATTAAATTCTTGAAAAATATATCTGTCGTATGTAAACATTTCAGGCTGTTAGCATAAACCACAAAATTTACGATCTTTCAACTCAAAATAATATTCTATTATTCCTAATTTTGAGAGCACCCTGGGTGCTTATTACGTTGAATACGGTAAGTACTACTTTGTATAAAGTAATTACCCGTATGTCACTAAAATAGGTGACACCAATGCACGTGTTGTACAGTTATTTCTGATTCACTGTAGTGCCACTGTCAACATGAGCTGCTACACCATATCTAAAACATCTTAAAATGATTTAAATATTTTGAATTATAGCATCAGCTCCATTCACACACTGAGCCACTCTTGCATTGGCAACATTAGTACATATAAATGATGTTTTTACTGCAAACCTAAAACCCTGTTGTGATTCTGGGTCATCAGCTATATATTCTGTTCGTAAGAGGCAACTAATGGATCTGCTGGTCAGACTCGATGACTTGATTGATAGGGTGGGACGCGGCTCATAATATATGTCACTGTTTTTTCTGGTTCAGACACGGTTATTTACAGGCAGCCATCATATAGCTGGAATATTGCTGAGTGCGGCTTAAACAACAAACAATACAAAACCCAAATAATTTGACTGCCTCCGTGGTCTATTAGACCCAGTGGATGGAAGGTGGGGGGGTCGATCCCTGGACGAGTCATACCATTGATGCTATAAGATGGTACTTGCTGTTACCCTGTCACAGCAGCTCAGCAGCTCAGTATTAAGGGGCTGAAACAAGGACTGGTCGGCTCGGATCAGCATAATGTGTCTGTTCATGTTAAACTGTGGCATGGTATCTCAGTGGACTAACATTATAAAATTGGCACGCACACACACATCGCTATATAAGTGTAATAATCTTGAAGGCAACATTAAACTCCCTTTCCCCTCACCTAATGTATTTGGTTATAATGAGCTTAAAGTGTGGTACAATAGACGACATTGATCAGAAGATACCATGCCGCTATTATGATAGCAGTCTCTCCACAATGATGGAAGTTGTAATCAGTAGTGGAAACAGATATGATTGGACAAAAGTTTAGGGAAGTTATTTCCTTATCTGCCAGACAGAAACGTGGGGAAAATACCCTGAAAAGTCATTAAACTCAGCTCAGCACTTAATCAATGACACAAATCTTTCTCGTTTTCTAAATTCAGCTCTCGAAATGTAGCTGTGACAGGTTTCATTACTGAAGTAATTCTATACGTTGTGAAAGCACAAAACTGCCGACCCCTTTTTTAGTGTGCTAGCTTCTTCAAAACTTATCACAAATGTCTTTTTGATCTGTTTTTAGATCGGATCAATATTGTCCAGAAGTTCTTTTAGCATGAATTTCAAACAGTTTCAATGAATATTCTATGCTTTTGCCTGTTCATCTCACAGCTTTAACATGTCTTTTAAGAATATCTGTCATCGTGAGTTATTTGCTTAAAAGCTATGGTTTTTAAACAATGCCCACGCAGTATTTAATCAATATCATCAACATGATCAAGAATCTGATTCAGGGCCCTGTTCAACAAAGTGATCGTAGCGCTACGACTGTAGCAAGCCTATGTTGAAGCATGGGAGTTACGATCACCATTACCCTACCAGTGCTTTGTGGAATGGAGCCCTGAGCTCAGACATGTTGTCTTACACAAGGATTTATATACAAGTATCCAGTTGATATCTCTCACAGACGACATTTGATTTGCCCTCGTTGAAGCTACATGGAGCATTGTTAATAGCTGCTTCAGCCCACCTTAGTCCTGAAAACGTCTGCAAATCAAGTTACTGATGTTTTTGAACGAGCCTGTTAGATTACGTCTGGATGTTATGTTTGGCTTCAAATTTGAAATTGCTTATTCAATAACGATGTTGCGTCTGAAAATGGATTGACGCTGAGCCCAAGTTTTATAGCCTATCTGGTATGATCTCAGCTTTAATCATGTTACAATATATTAGATTTATTCCCAATGCAAGGACTATTAGATTTATTTCAGACAATTTGCTCATGGTGGTTATTTTGATGGAATTGAAATAGGTATACGGCTGTTCATTTCTGAAGTTTATGACAATCATCATGTCATTTATCATCCAGATCATACTCTGAAATAAAACCTGACAATCAATAAATTTCTATTTTTTACTTTTGTGTAAATATATGGAATACAGTAGAATCCAGGGCATGATGTAAGGAACTTGATTTAACTTGCACCTGGAGCATGTTGACATGAAAACCAGGTTGCACTCTGTTCCAAAATTTGATCTAAGTTGAAACATAGGCTGGTCTGCTGCCAGTCACACAAACTAATGGCGCATTGCTATAAAACATAATAGGAACATGTGCACATAATGTTCAAGTACCCAGAGTTTGAGGACGTCAAGCCTACAAGAAAGCATGACAAGTACATGTGATCAGGGATTAGTGGTGTAGTGTGGTGAATAAACTTGAGAGTGTGTTCACAGATTCATTTTGTGTGGGCAAGTGAGGGTAAGTAAGACAGAAATTAGGATTAGAAATCTTTTGACATGCACTCTGTGATAGGCACAATGGGAAATCTCCCACAGCTAACAGGCTCCAAGAGTAATCTGCCACAGCTAATGGGCTCCAGGAGAAATCTCCCACAGCTAACAGACTCCAAGAGTAATCTGCCACAGCTAATGGGCACCAGGAGAAATCTCCCACAGCTAACAGGCTCCAAGAGTAATCTGCCACAGCTAATGGGCACCAGGAGAAATCTCCCACAGCTAACAGGCTCCAAGAGTAATCTGCCACAGCTAATGGGCACCAGGAGAAATCTCCCACAGCTAACAGGCTCCAGGAGAAATCTCCCACAGCTAACAGGCTCCAGGAGTAATCTGCCACAGCTAATGGGCTCCAGGAGAAATCTGCCACAGCTAACAGGCTCCAGGAGAAATCTCCCACATCTAACAGGCTCCAGGAGTAATCTGCCACAGCTAATGGGCTCCAGGAAAAATCTCCCACAGCTAACAGGCTCCAGGAGAAATCTCCCACAGCTAACAGGCTCCAGGAGAAATCTCCCACATCTAACAGGCTCCAGGAGTAATCTCCCACAGCTAACAGGCTCCAGGAGAAATCTCCCACAGCTAACAGGCTCCAGGAGTAATCTCCCACAGCTAACAGGCTCCAGGAGAAATCTGCCATAGCTTACAGGCTCCAGGAGAAATCTGCCACAGTTAACAGGCTCCAGGAGAAATCTCCCACATCTAACAGGCTCCAGGAGTAATCTGCCACAGCTAACAGGCTTCAGGAGAAATGTCCAACAGCTAACAGGCTCCAGGAGTAATCTCCCACAGCTAACAGGCTCCAGGAGAAATCTCCCATAGCTAACAGGCTCCAGGAGTAATCTGCCATAGCTTACAGGCTCCAGGAGTAATCTGCCACATCTAACAGGCTCCAGGAGAAATCTCCCAGAGCTAACAGGCTCCAGGAGTAATCTGCCATAGCTTTCAGGCTCCAGGAGTAATCTCCCACAGCTAACAGGCTCCAGGAGAAATCTCCCACAGCTAACAGGCTCCAGGAGTAATCTGCCACATCTAACAGGCTCCAGGAGTAATCTCCCACAGCTAACAGGCTCCAGGAGAAATCTCCCATAGCTAACAGGCTCCAGGAGAAATCTCTCACAGCTAACAGGCTCCAGGAGTAATCTGCCATAGCTTACAGGCTCCAGGAGTAATCTGCCACATCTAACAGGCTCCAGGAGTAATCTCCCACAGCTAACAGGCTCCAGGAGAAATCTCCCATAGCTAACAGGCTCCAGGAGAAATCTCCCACAGCTAACAGGCTCCAGGAGTAATCTGCCATAGCTTACAGGCTCCAGGAGAAATCTCCCACAGCTAACAGGCTCCAGGAGTAATCTCCCACAGCTAATGGGCTCCAGGAGAAATCTCCCACAGCTTACAACATCCCTACACATGGAGGATTGTCCTCATCTGCTTCATTGACCATGCTATCAGTTCGTGGTGTCATTCATTGAAAAGTTTAGTAGCAACATACTGACTCAAAAGAATCCGAATATATCGATATATTGATTAATAACAATAAGTTAGTAATGCTAAATCTAAACTGGTGTAACCGTAGTGTTGAAGCTCATAACAGATTAGTAACAGATGGCAATAGCTATAAAGATTGATGAAAGACCCTGTGGAAATAAATACAGTGTTAAGATATATGCACATACAAAGGAAACATTACAATTATAACTTGTAAACAAATATCAGAATTTTATACGATGTTTGCATTGGTCTCAAAAATAATGGAGCCCCTTTGGATGCGTTATTCATAAATGCTGCAGTCGCGAAGCTATCTAGGGGGATTTGGGTGCATGTAATTTTTTCAAATGTCGACCTGAAATAGTGTATTTTAAGCCATTCTGAGCACAAGTGTATGTTTTTATGGGTGGTATCACATGAATTTTGAGAGGCAAGAAATTCGAAACAAAACATTAAGTTATGTGTAAAATTTCAAAATGAAAAATGCGTAAGGGGATGCTTGTAGGTTTCTCTTTTTGTGTCCCAGTTTTTTTCAGTGCAATATTTATTTTATATGGGACACCATAAACACAAACACTAGTATGATCACACAGTTTCTATGATCAGTATTGATTAACTTGTTACCTTTAAATACCCAGGAAGATGCCTATTGAGATGATCCATTAGTCCTAATGTATACTGACAACATAGGTTATACATACTGATGGTGATCACTATGCTTGTCGTGAGAGGCGACTAACAGGATCGGGTGGTCAAGCTTGCTGACTTGGTTGATGAATATCATCATATCCCAATTACGTGGATCAATGTTCTTTATGTCGATCACTGGATTGTCTGGTCCAGACTTGATTATTTACAGACCGCCGCCATATTGCTGGAATATTGCTGAGTGCAGCTTTAAACAACAAACAACACATTTAACCATAGCACACTATTTGAACATAACATCAATATACGCACTGAAATATCCCCCACCATAGGTATAGCACGGAGCCCAATGAAGTCCTGTATAATTTGCCAGGGTGAAACACCTGCACCCTGAGACTGCCCGAAGCAAGGGGGTCAACTGACTATAAAAGTCCAGTTCCACTGTTGCTGAACTTCGCTGGATTTATGGAGTTATAATTTGGCTGGACCAATGAGGCTATCCATAGTCAAAATCACGCAACGTCTGTTCATAAACATCATGGCAACTGCCGTGCAGATTTCGGTTTCAGATTTGTAGAGCATGTGTGCCATCAACTGGGTGTAAACAGATATTTTCCAAATCTTTCATGTTTTTAATCAAGGTGCTCAAATGATTTGATGCATGGGGACGTAAGACCCATTTTATTATCCCCCGCCACGAAGTGGAAGGGGGATATAGGAATGGGTGCCGTCCGTCCGTCACATTTAGTTTCCGGAGCAGATCTTGAAAACCGTACCATATTTCTTCACCAAACTTGGCACATAGATAGATGTAGTGGTGAACTGGTGCCTTTTGATAGTTTGGGATTTAAAAAAAAAGTTATTTTATGAGTTTCCATGGCAACGACTTTGATTTAGACTAAAAATGACGGTAGTCCTCGTTTCTGGAGCAGATCTTGAAAACCGTACCAAATTTCTTCACCAAACTTGGCACATAGATAGGTCTAGTGGTGAACTGGTGCCTTTTGATAGTTTGGGATTTTTAAAAAAGTTATTTTTTAGTTTCCATGGCAACGACTTTGATTTGGACTGAAAATGGCAGTAGTCCTCGTTTCCGGAGCAGATCTTGAAAACCGTACCATGTTTCTTCACCATATTTTGCACATTGATAGGTCTAGTGGTAAACTGGTGCCTTTGGATAGTTTTGGATTTTTTTAAAAGTTATTTTTCGAGTTTCCATGGCAACGACTTTGATTTAGACTAAGAATGGCAGTAGTCCTCGTTTCCGGAGCAGATCTTGAAAAACGTACTATATTTCTTTACAAAAAGGCACAGTGAACATAGTTCTCAGGAGCTAATGCATTACACACACCCGACATGTCATATTGGTGGGGGATGTGAGTATTTCATGCTTGTTACAATATAGTTCTTGATTATCAATCATATTGTCTTGACTGGGGGCTGCCATTTTGTTTGAAGCAAATGCAAGTGATGTGAGGTGGAATCTGATTGGTCAATAGGAGAGACATAACTTGTAATTGCCACTGGTGGCGCTTCGATCGAGCCATGAAATTACAGCCTAGTTCAGCAATGGTGGAAACTGGATTTTTATTGCTGACAGCGGCAAGTCAAGACAATCAGCGATGATTCAACCTCGTTAAACTTGTTTTATGTTTATCTTACCTGTAATTGGACAAATCTTGAATGTAAAATAAAACTTAAACATTCAATGCTGCAATTGTTATCTTTCATTTTATCCAAGATGGCGGATGTTTCGAGGCGAAAACATATATAACAAACAACTTATATGACAAATTGATTTCTCCTGTCCCTTATCATGCTTATAGTTGGTTATATCACTGATCTACTGTACATTCTTGCCTACGTGCAGAACTGTAATTAGTTTAACGGTATATAGCTATAACATATGTAGACATTATATTTACTTACATGTACACGATAAGTAACATATGCATATGTGAATACTTTTTTAAATTAGCTAAAATAAAGTTACTTACATTCATAAAGTATTTAAGCAAACCCCGTTATACTACATTTACTTGAATAAGATAGTTGCACAAGAACTCAATGACAGCGTGTATAACATAATATATTCGTATAGAAAGAAATCACACTATATCACACTATATCACAGTTCTATACACATATATTATGCTATACACGCTATCATCGAGTTCCTGTGGATAGCTGATGTAATTTTTATTTACCACACATAACGATATACATACATTTTAAAAGAAGCAAAGAAATACACATGCACCTGATTAAACCCTTATATAATACTACAACACTAAATAAGAACACACAAATATACAGTTGCCACATAAACTAACTGAGAAGTGGAAATATGATAACATTGACTTGCCCAAGAGAGACTCCAGTGGAAGTGTGAAGGAACTGACCGCCACATGAGGCACCCTGTCACTGAATGTAAGGGACTGGGGCAAGACAATAGAAACCCAGAGAAAACAATAGAGCAAGCAAGCCCAATGGTGACTGTGCTATTGTTGTAGTGAAGCAGGTTAAATTGAGTGCTTGAGCAAGGACTATGACTTGGGAATTGAAATAGAAGCTGAAATTAAAGTACACTTGATGATATACCGTATTCAACGTAATAAGCGCCCAGGGCGCTCTCAAAATTACAAATAGGGGGCTCTTATTAGAATATTATTTTGGTGCAATGAACAGAGTTGAAAGACAATTTTTGTGGTTTATGCTGACAGCCTGAAATGTTTATATACGACAGATATATTTTTCCAGAATTGCCAATAATTGAGGGTGCTTATTACACACGAGTGCATATTATACGCGAATAATTAAGTCTTGTGTACATTGTTCAAACGGAAGGGGTGCTAATTTGGATTGTTCACTAGCCAATATATTAGCAAATATCGCCGTGGGTGCTTATTAGAGCGGGGCACTTATTACGTCGAATATGGTATGTAATCACATACTACTACAGTAGTATAGGTAATGATGGTTCTGGACCACTTCCACTGGAGCCGGATTTATATACCTATACCACCACTACAGGGGGAATTTTTTATGCCAAAATGATTATGCGATTCAACGATAGTCATAAGATTCAGCTAAATTGACTCAAGCTCACCACCACCTGGAGCCAATGATATAAATTTTTATAGGTAATGATGGTTCTGGCTCACTTCCTCTAGAGCCAGATTTGTATTAAACGAAACATCAATATTAATTAATAATGAATAAAATTTACTATAGCCCACGAGGATATTGGAAAGGTATAGGAGCAATAAAAAAATTAGCCACCGCGGCTAAGGTATCTAAAGATGTGGCCAAGGATTGGTTAAAGAAACAAGCGTTGTGGCAAATATATTTACCGCCACCGCGTTATATACCGAGGAAGAAGTTTGATATTTTTACAACGAATGAAGTTCATCAGGCAGACCTGTTGTTTCTTCCGCACGATAAGGTAAAACGCAAAACGTATAAATACGCTTTAACAGTAGTGGATGTGGCTAGTCGATACAAAGAGGCAGAGCCATTAACCTCGAAAGATTCAACAGAAGTAGCTAATGCACTGAGTCGCATATATAAACGCGGACCACTAAAATGGCCTAAGCTATTTCAAGTAGATCCCGGTCGCGAGTTTATGGGATCGATAACTAAACTGTTAACAAAGCACGATGTCAAAATCGTCCGTGGTGAAAGAGAGGCCCACCGCAGTCAAGCTATCGTTGAAAGATTTAACAGGACATTAGCGGAACGTTTGTTTGGCTATTAGTATGGGATCGAAATGAAATCCGAAAGATTGAGATCAACCGAATGGGTGACACGATTATCAGCCGTTGTATCAGCGCTGAATAATGAAGTAACGAGATTAATAGGGAAGAAACCATCCGATGCGATTAAAATGAAATCCGTGACTTCCGAATCTTCAGCACCGAGGAGAGGCAAAGAACAAAAACTTCCGGATAGAGTAAGGGTAAGATATTTATACCAGCCCGGTGAACTCGAAGGAGGCCTACGTCGCGCAACCGATCCCATATGGTCCCTTAAGACATATAACATTAGTAGATTGGTTACGAAAGAAGGAGAGCCTACTCTTTATTATCTTCAAGATGGACCGGGTAGGGCATTTGTACGAGAAGAGTTGTTCATAGTTCCCGAAGGTAGGGTATTACTACCACAACCATAAGCATAGGTAGTTACACCATCATTATCAATCCATCTCTTTGTATCTAAGGGAGATAATGATGTCTTGTTCATTCTTAATCCATATATCCTACTACTCATGGAAGATCCATTAAATTATTAAGATTGAATTTTCTGCCTTCTTTTTTGTCCACCTATAACCATGGTAATATTAATAAATGTAAACATTTCTGTGGAAGTTAATTATAAATGATTTAGTACCGGTATTCATGAATTTGTATCAATTTCATGATGTATCAGTCCCCGTTTGGATGCAGTCTCATTACTTTTGGCAATTCGCTGTGCAGAGTTACGTCCCTTGGGCATGCCAGAAACCTATAATTGTTGGTTGCCCCGATTATGTTTTTAGGTTTGTCAGCACCATACCCGTGCTCGTGGGTTTCACCGAAGGGGTAAACGTCTGAGACCTGCATCACTTCAGGCTTTCCTCCCACATTGAGCTAACACGCCGTGATATGACTGGAATAATGTTAAAAGCAACTTTAAACCCATCTCACTCTCTCACTCATTACTTGTGTCGTACTGCTTCCTGCATACATTTCAAGACACGCCCTGAGTTAATAGATGTTATATCTGATTGTTGAGACAGGGTTGGATCATGTAAAACATTACAAACAGCTAGTCCAGATCTGATCAATAACACATTTCCTTCCCTCCTCAGTAGACAGATGTGCAGACAGGGCTGTACCTACTGATTACATCGGGCATGCGACATCCACCACTGACACATGTACACAACTTAAATAGCTTTTGTCATGTTTATGGGCATGGTGTTAACTTTCTTGTAAAACTGTTGAGTATTTCTGTTATGAGAGTCTGAGTGATGTCTTAATGTGGGTAATCGTATCCTGACAACATGGACTGCTGCTCATATCCTCAACCACTGGTTCACTTACCTCATGTTGCAGGTGGCTGCTCATGTCATCGACCACTGGTTCACTTGGCTCATGTTGCAGGTGGCTGCTCTTGTTGTCGACCACTGGTTCACTTGGATCATGTTGCGGGTGGCAGCGTCAAACACGGCTGCTCTTGTTATCGACCACTGGTTCACTTGGCTCATGTTGCCGGTGGCAGCGTCAAACACGGCTGCTCTTGTTATCGACCACTGGTTCACTTGGCTCATGTTGCCGGTGGCAGCGTCAAACACGGCTGCTCTTGTTATCGACCACTGGTTCACTTGGCTCATGTTGCCGGTGGCAGCGTCAAACACGGCTGCTCATGTCATCGACCACTGGTTCACTTGGCTCATGTTGCCGGTGGCAGCGTCAAACACGGCTGCTCATGTCATCGACCACTGGTTCACTTGGCTCATGTTGCCGGTGGCAGCATCAAACAACAGTATCCCCTCTCATTTCTAAACCAATGAATTAAACCTCAATCAGTTCTGTTTGCATCTGTCGATGTGATGCCCGGGTGTGTGACAGATCACATAAGCTTATAACAGCAGTTCATGTCTTAGTTGTAATAAGCCAGATGTAGAACTTTTAGCATTATTCACTGTAGATTTATGTATATGTGGTGCCTGTCTTCATTCAGTATATAAAGATTTGCAGAGATGAAAAGGTACACAAGCTGAAAAGGCTACGTTTGGTAATTACACACAGCGTCCATATACTAGAGTAGAACACAGATATAACGAACACGGATAGAGCAAACAAACGGATACAACAAAGTGTGAAACAATCCCCGATTTATCCTCTTCATATTATCATATGAAATTTACATACATAACGAACTGGTTCGCTGTAAATCTGATATCTGATCACGACAAGCCCATCTACCACAAATTAGTGACGTATGTTGCGAAATGTGGAAATCTCACTTAGTGTCAAGCGTCATTGACAATTGGCTGTATGTAATCAGAGGCCAATCAACACAATGGTGGCGAAACAACACAGTCACTGGTGATGATTCAACCTTGTTAAAACTTACATTACGTTACCCTTACGTGTCCATGTAATAGGAGTTTTCTTGTTTGTAAAACAAACAAATTTAATTCAATAATGTTTACATTAATTTTGGTGAAATCGTGTGTGAAATGATCGGTAGATCTCACACGTCACCGTTATTTGCAGCAACCACGGTCAGTTTACTGCTATTGACGTCTTGAAACGAGCTTTAGTTGCAAGAGAATGAATACATATATCACTAATGCCATACTTTGACTTATTAAAATTCATATTTGAGGCAGCTTGACTACTTAATGTCAATATGACGTTTTCGCAAATCGAAATACATGTTGCGCAGGAAGTAGCTATGGTGACTGGTCAAATTGTTCCATATGTAAAAATATCAGGCAATAGCAATCACATGTACTTATGTGCTACGCTTAAAGTTCTCATAATTTTAAATAAATATAGTGAAAGCTGTAACTAAAATAACACAATATTGGAATATATTATTCTGATAAAATAATAATTTCAGATACAATTTCTTCCGACCTTTGCATCAAAATGTTTTGAAGTTGTATCATTGGGTACTTTGTAACTGAATCACTGGTAGATTGGGAGGAAATGTGTATAAACATGTATGGTATTGTGTTTTGTTTGCCAAGATGCCGGGTGTTTCCGAGCGAAAACGTATATAACGAACAACGTATATAACAAACTGATTTCTCCAGTCCCTTGTAGTTCATTATATCCATATTCTACTGTACTTAGTTTTCTTTTATATATTCATTTATGCCCAAAAACACATGGGTTATGGTGATTTATTGTGCATGATTTACGTCAACACGCAGCTTACCTAGGAATTATGCTTTCAGGCTACTAGAGATGTCTCTGTTTTATGTCTTGTTTGTGTTGTTTGTACAAATGGGACAGAAATACGACCAATGGTAGTCTCTGACTCGGCTTGTCTGTCTGTGTGGTGCTTGACAATATCATCTGTATCTGGTTCCAGGCTGGGCACAGGCTGGTCGGTACACACAAACCGTATGGCTCAGTTCCACAAGAACGACCAGCTGAACCTGGACGAGCAGGAGCAGATCATGCGTGTCATCAACCGAGCAGATTATCTCGAACAAATCGAACAGGAGAGGATTGGGTAAGGCAAAAATGACCACATCAGATAGGAAGCAAAATATGGATCTCGGTGGTAACAATATAAACTTAATAACAAGAAAAAACTTGAAATTATGAGAGAAAAAACTCTTAAGTAATGAGAAAATAATTGAAATTACAAAAATATGATCAAATTTAAGAGAGAAAAACTCAAAATTTCCAGAAAACAAACAAATAATTGAAATAACAAGAAATATTTATTTTAAAAAAATCTGTGTGCTACCAAAGTGGCACCATTAGGCTTTTGTAGATATTCCCAGTTTTCAACTTCTAGTCCTAAGTGTGTGTCAAGTAAAATTCTGTTCAGTCTAGTAGGCTCAGCTAATCATGAACCATATAAGAAGGATAGACACTGCCACTAGTCAATTAGTCTGAAAATAGTATAAATCTACAGGTTATTTACAATCAGGTTATTTTACATAAAATATCCAAAAGTAAAAAATGTGCTCTGAACTAGAAGATTGTGATGGTCCTAGTTCATGACAAAATGTGATTATGTGTTGACAGTCGTCTGGTGGACAAACTGGATAACATGAGGAAGAACTGTATCGGTAATGGAACAACCCAATGTGTTCTGTGTGGGGATGAGTTCGGACTTCTTGGAGCCTCGCCCACCTTCTGTGATTCATGTAAAAAGGTACAGCCGTAACCATAGTAACTTCCTTCACAGAAGGGTCATGGTCACGTCGTAGTCTATTGCTGCTTCATGATTGTGGAAAAGTGAATTAATGTTTAGAATATCAAAAAAATAATAAAATAATGCATGAAGTTTTTTATACAACACTCTTAGGATATGTGATCATGCTTTTGATACATGTTTCATGATTGATTCGACCATCTCCATGGTCTCATGGTAGAGTGTCTGCTTGGAGGGCGGAAGGTCCTGTGTGCGATCCCCAGCCATGTCATATTAAAAATGTACTTGTCACCATGCTTGGCGCTCGGCATTAAGGGGCTAAACCAAGGACTGGTTGGCTCAAAAGTCAGTATACTGTGTCTGAGTGGGGTATCCATGTTAAACTGCAGCATGGTGACATATATCTCAGTGGGCTAGCACTATATAATTGGCATTAGTCCGGACTAGTACAAAAATGCACAAAGAGAGAGAGAGAGGTGCTATCAATCACTGGTTACTCGCAGCCCGAAACCTTGTTGACGGGTGTAGGACAACTTACCTTGTTGATTGGTGTAGGACAACATTCCTTGTTGACTGGTGTAGGACAACACTCCTTGTTGACTGGTGTAGGACAAGACTCCTTGTTGACTGGTGTAGGACAAGGCTCCTTGTTGACTGGTGTAGGACAACTTACCTTGTTGACTGGTGTAGGACAAGACTCCTTGTTGACTGGTGTAGGACAACACTCCTTGTTGACTGGTGTAGGACAAGACTCCTTGTTGACTGGTGTAGGACAACTTACCTTGTTGACTGGTGTAGGACAACACACCTTGTTGACTGGTGTAGGACAACACTCCTTGTTGACTGGTGTAGGACAACACTCCTTGTTGACTGGTGTAGGACAACACTCCTTGTTGACTGGTGTAGGACAACACACCTTGTTGACTGGTGTAGGACAACACACCTTGTTGACTGGTGTAGGACAACACTTCTTGTTGACTGGTGTAGGACAACACTCCTTGTTGACTGGTGTAGGACAACACTTCTTGTTGACTGGTGTAGGACAAGACTCCTTGTTGACTGGTGTAGGACAACACTCCTTGTTGACTGGTGTAGGACAACACACCTTGTTGACTGGTGTAGGACAACTTACCTTGTTGACAGGTTAAGAACAACACTCCTTGCTGACTGGTGTAGAACAACACTCCTTGTTGACTGGTGTAGGACAAGACTCCTTGTTGACTGGTGTAGGACAAGACTCCTTGTTGACTGGTGTAGGACAACTTACCTTGTTGACTGGCGTAGGACAACACTCCTTGTTGACTGGTGTAGGACAACACTCCTTGTTGACTGGTGTAGGACAAGACTCCTTGTTGACTGGTGTAGGACAAGACTCCTTGTTGACTGGTTTTGGGCAACACTCCTTGTTGACTGGTGTAGGACAAGACTCCTTGTTGACTGGTTTTGGACAACACTCCTTGTTGACTGGTGTCGGACAACTCTGACTGTTCCAGGCGGTGTGTTCCAAGTGTGGGGTGGACACCTGGAGCGGGGGCAAGCAGCAGCTGTGGATATGTAAGATCTGCAGCGAACAGCGCGAGGTAAATTTTTAAGATCAAAGAGTAATTTATTGTCCCAAATCTATATTGACTAAGTAATTAAACTTTTCGGCAGTCCTATATTCCAATCACAAATAATCAAATGCACTGTGTGATATTTGCACGGATATTTTAAGAGTTAACCCTGTTCAGATATGGACATGTATAGGTAGAAACGATCTCAACTTTATTTCTGCACAGAATAGAAATATTTTGTTTTGAAATGCATACTAAAATTGATTAAATCTGAATGATTCATTCAGCTGTCCTTGTTAAATCCTGTGGGATTTTTCCAATTTGTTTGAGAATAGGATGTAATATTTTGCATCCGGTAAAGTGCTAATAGCCCTGGTTACAGGAATCTAGGGAATGTGAAATCAGTTCTGGTCATTTCTTATTTGTAAGAGCTGTCATGTTATCATGACTACCATTACCCATGAAGATAGGAGTTAGAATAGGTCTCCCGCAGCCCATGCTTGTCTTAAGAGGCGACCTCGCTTGTCGTAAGAGGTGGTCAGTCTCGCTCACTTGTCATGTCATTATACATGTCATTGTGTAGATCAATGCTAATGATGTCATATAGCTAGAATATTGCTGAGTGTGAGTTAAACAACACACAAACAAACAAACTATAATGACTACATTTATGTTGTAATGACTTTTTTTTCTATAAAATCACGCTGGTAACATGTATCTGATAAGCTGTCCCTGCAGTTTTGTCTCACTGTGTACCGGTCTCTGTAGGTGTGGAAGCGGTCCGGTGCTTGGTTCTTCAAGGGCCTACCCAAGTATGTGATCCCCGAGAAGATCAAGTCTGAGGGGAGCAAGTACCAGCGAGGTGGGCGGACGCAGCAGCTGAGGCAGTCCACGAAGGGGCGACCAGGGACGCAGTTGCGGGACTCCTACACCTGGCATCGAGCCAGGGGCAGCTCTAGCACAGGTGGGTTTACCCTCAACACTGTATCCTAGCCATCTCACACTACAGTAGCAGCCTTAGAAACTAACTAACTAACTAACGTCCAATGGTCCTTATGATGATAACATATTACAAATTCTACTCGTCCTTATGATACCTATACCATTAGGCAGTTTGGCAAGGACTGCTGCAGTAGTTCCTCATACCACAGAAGGTCCTCCACACTGTGCCCTAGCCATCTTACACAGTAGGTCCTCCACACTGTGCCCAAGCCATCTCACACCACAGAAGGTCCTCCACACTGTGCCCTAGCCATCTCACACAGTAGGTCCTCCACATTGTGCCCTAGCCATCTCACACCACAGAAGGTCCTCAACACTGTGCCCTAGCCATCTCATACCACTGTAGGTCCTCCACACTGTGTCTTAGCCATCTTACACAGTAGGTCCTCCACACTGTGCCCTAGCCATCTCACACCACTGTAGGTCCTCCACACTGTGCCCTAGCCATCTTACACAGTAGGTCCTCCACATTGTGCCCTAGCCATCTCACACCACAGTAGGTCCTCCACACTGTGCCCCAGCCATCTCACACCACTGTAGGTCCTCCACACTGTGCCCTAGCCATCTTACACAGTAGGTCCTCCACATTGTGCCCTAGCCATCTCACACCACAGTAGGTCCTCCACACTGTGCCCCAGCCATCTCACACCACTGTAGGTCCTCCACACTGTGCCCCAGCCATCTCACACCACTGTAGGTCCTCCACATTGTGCCCTAGCCATCTCACACCACAGTAGGTCCTCCACACTGTGCCCCAGCCATCTCACACCACTGTAGGTCCTCCACACTGTGCCCCAGCCATCTCACACCACAGTAGGTCCTCCACACTGTGCCCCAGCCATCTCACACCACTGTAGGTCCTCCACACTGTGCCCCAGCCATCTCACACCACTGTAGGTCCTCCACACTGTGTCCTAGCCATCTCACACCACAGTAGGTCCTCCACACTGTGCCCTAGCCATCTTACACCACAGTAGGTCCTCCACACTGTGCCCTAGCCATCTCACACCACTGTAGGTCCTCCACACTGTGCCCCAGCCATCTCACACCACAGTAGGTCCTCCACACTGTGCCCCAGCCATCTCACACCACTGTAGGTCCTCCACACTGTGCCCTAGCCATCTTACACAGTAGGTCCTCCACATTGTGCCCTAGCCATCTCACACCACTGTAGGTCCTCCACACTGTGCCCTAGCCATCTTACACAGTAGGTCCTCCACATTGTGCCCTAGCCATCTCACACCACAGAAGGTCCTCCACACCCTGCCCTAGCCATCTCACACCACAGAAGGTCCTCCACACTCTGCCCTAGCCATCTCACACCACAGAAGGTCCTCCACACTCTGCCCTAGCCATCTCACACCACAGAAGGTCCTCCACATTGTGCCCTAGCCATCTCACACCACAGAAGGTCCTCAACACTGTGTCCTAGCCATCTCACACCACTGTAGGTCCTCAACACCCTACCCTAGCAATCTCACACCACAGAAGGTCCTCAACACTCTGCCCAAGCCATCTCACACCACAGAAGGTCCTCAACACTCTGCCCTAGCCATCTCAAACCACTGTAGGTCCTCCACACACTGCCCCAGCCATATCATACCACAGTAGGTCCTCCACACTGTGCCCTAGCCATCTCACACCACTGTAGGTCCTCCACACTCTGCCTTAGCCATCTCACACTGTAGGCCCTCCACACTCTGCCCTAGCCATCTCAAACCACAGTAGGTCCTCCACACTGTGTCCTAGCCATCTCACACCACAGTAGGTCCTCCACACTGTGCCCTAGCCATATCATACCACAGTAGGTCCTCCACACTGCACTCTGCCCTAGCCATCTCAAACCACAGTAGATCCTCCACACTGTGCCCTAGCCATATCATACCACAGTAGGTCCTCCACACTGCACTCTGCCCTAGCCATCTCATACCACTGTAGGTCCTCCACGCTCTGCCCTAGCCATATCATACCACAGTAGGTCCTCCACACTGCACTCTGCCCTAGCCATCTCAAACCACAGTAGATCCTCCACACTGTGCCCTAGCCATATCATACCACAGTAGGTCCTCCACACTGCACTCTGCCCTAGCCATCTCATACCACTGTAGGTCCTCCACGCTCTGCCCTAGCCATATCATACCACAGTAGGTCCTCCACACTGTGCCCTAGCCATATCATACCACAGTAGGTCCTCCACACTGCACTCTGCCCTAGCCATCTCAAACCACAGTAGATCCTCCACACTGTGCCCTAGCCATATCATACCACAGAAGGTCCTCAACGCTCTGTCCTAGCCATCTCACACCACAGAAGGTCCTCCACACTGTGCCCTAGCCATCTCACACAGTAGGTCCTCCACATTGTGCCCTAGCCATCTCACACCACAGAAGGTCCTCAACACTGTGCCCTAGCCATCTCATACCACTGTAGGTCCTCCACACTGTGTCCTAGCCATCTCATACCACAGAAGGTCCTCCACACTGTGTCCTAGCCATCTCATACCACAGTAGGTCCTCCAAACTGTGCCCGAGCCATCTCACACCACAAAAAATATGACTAAGACCTCACAACAGAGACTTCATGTGTAGACATTATGAAATATTTTAACTTTGACTGTAATAATTGATTTTATGAAAATGTTTTGAATTTCAGTTTGATTTTCTCACTGAAAATCCCAGTTTAATTCATAATTTCAGTGCCTGTCCTGTTATGTGTAACTTTGGATTAAAATATGATCAACAATATATTTGCTGATTCCTACTTTGATCATCAGACTGTATTGCAGCCAGCTACGGGGAGAGCAGTGACCAGGAGTCCTCTAGCAGCTCCGAGGACGAGTACAACATCGCCAAGCCAAAGTCCAAGAGAGGCGGAGAATCAGGTACCACATCTGCACAGTGTTGTGGAGAATAGTCTCGACACGCCCAGAACAAATGCTATGATTTGAATAAGACAGGTGATATTAAGAGGCTGAATATGCCCCCAGTACCCATGCTAGTGTCTCCATTAGGATTCATATACAGAGTAGGTCCCCAGGACCTGTGCTTGTCTCTATGGGTCCCAGTTGTTCATGCTGTCAACCACTGGTTTGGTTATTTTCAGGATATAGCAGTGTGGTCATAATATTGCGGACAGTCACGCAAAACCACTCAGTCTCACTTAGGGTGCAGATCCAAGTGTAATGATGTTTTGGTATTGCCAAGGGGAGTGGGGTTGCCTAGTGGTTAAAGTGTTCCCCCATTACGATGGAGGCCCGGGTTCGATTCCCTACTTGGATACAGTGTGTGGATACACCATTTCTGGTGTTCCCTGCCATGATGTTCCTGGAATATTGCTAAAAGCAGCATAAAACCATGCTCAATCAATGAGTAAGGTGGGACAGTGTAAAACAACCCCTCCAGAAGTGTTACTGTAAGCAAGGATTATATCCTACCTAAATATTATCCCGGGGGAAGTTTTACTCTAGAGTATAGTATCTATAGGATTAAACACACTGGTATGAGTTCAAATTCACAAGGGAGAATCATCCTGACACTAGAGAATTTCATCCCCCGAATAAATAATAGGGTATGATAATATTCACTCTTACATTCCATCCTAACATCTGCATTTAACTATATCATTCAAGTGGCTTGATCCATGACTGACTGTCCCCCAATGTCTCCTCCCTCCAGAGAGTGACAACATGAGCATGGGGAGTCGGGGCAGTGCTCCCCACCTGTACGGAGTACAGAGTCTGGCCGACAGCAAGAACAGCATCACCAGCAGCAACTACCATGGCGGACACTGGAGCGCGACGGAGAGTAGCCGTGGAGACGATCTCCATGACGACTCAGAAAACGATAACAATAGTAACTATGGTAATCCGTAATACAAAGGCCGCAGGGTCTATTCAAAATTTTTAGTTTTGGTATTATATTTTTTTTATTTTCCGGAATAAATGTTTTGATAAATACCAACTAATCTTTTTGATAAATGAATTATGTTTGTGTTAAAAATATGTGCTGAAATAATGTAACATGTCCATGGGTTTAAAATGACAGAGAATGGTATAGATGTCTGGTGTTGTCAGCAGTGATACATACAGACTGTGATATCTGCAAACTGTGCTACATATATACTGAGACTCGTGAAGATCCGGGGTAGAATAGGTCTTCAGGTAGAAGAGGTGACCAACGGGATCGGGTGGTCAGGCTCGCTGACTTGGTTGATGCATGTCATCAATTAGAATGGGGTGGATCGGTGCTCATGATGTCAATCACTGGATTATCTGGTCCGGACTTGATTATTTACAGAGCGCCATCATATAGCTGGAATATTGCTGAGTGCAGCGTTCAACAACAAACAAACCTACCAACATATATGCAGGCTGTGAAATGTAGGCAATTTTACTACTGCCTGTCTGAATTGAATAAAGACACACAAGGCCAAAACTATGATGTAAAGTTCATTATGAGTACAGACAGCAGCATCCTTTGGAGAGCCAGGGCCATGTAATCCTAGGGATGACCACTTCTCTCCTCCTCCTTGTACAGGGTTCAGCCGCCAGGGGTCCATGCATTCCGGCCATGAAATGACCAGTCGTCTTGCGGCTCGGCATGAAGAGGATGCTGATATTGACTCTGCTGTCGACAGATATATGAAGACGTCGCAGCAGGACGACTACGATGATCAGGTTTCTTCACCAGACAGTGATGGTGGTGAGATGACGGAGAAATAAACAATTACTATGGATGTCAAAATGAGAAATAAACAGAGGCATTGACGCATACACAACCAGTTAATAATCAACTGGTTGACACATCTTGAGGAGTATGGTGATTAGATGAAATGCCATAGATCTGTTTTGTTCCATCAAAACCATTGTCAGTGGTGTTTAATGACATTTGGGGAAATGACATATTCTAGTTCTCAATTGCAATCATTCAAGTTATTCGTGCTTTCCTCAATTTGGGGTTGGCATCTCTCAATGAAACAAAGTGTTAAAGTACTATCAGAAATGCTAGAAAAATGCTGGAAGTTTTCACAGATTGTTGCTATTGAAATATCGAGTGACTACCGATCCATCTACCTGTGGTTTGAAGTATTTCCGTAACAAGGTGTCCTAACAACAAGTTTATAGGAGGAAAGTTCGAACAAAAAACACCAAGTCTAATGAGAGAAGTCTGAAACGGACTATAGAAATAGGCACATGTGACCCGATCTGTTATAATAATAGTAATGTTCTAGAATCACACCAGAGGCATGGCAGAAGGCTGATGGTCACATCGGTGAAGGTCACGTCGGTGAAGGTCACGTCGGTGAAGGTCATGCCAATGTGGCAGTGTAGACATCAACCTTGTTGCACTTGTTATCACACCTTTGGGTGATAATACAGGTTCAAATACATCATCTGCCGAGTCAGAAGCTTGCCAAAGAAATCATCTGTTGAACAACAAATACTTGTTGATTCAAAAACCCAACCTTCCTATACTCCCATTTTTTGCTTTTAACTGTTCCGTCATTTTTCAAGCAAACATAATGCAATACATATCTTCATTGCTACCCTGTTGACGCATATCTCAATTAAGTACAATAACAGCAATATTATGAGACCACCCCCAACTCAGGTGAGAATGCACGGGCCGGTGTGAGGTCATCACCTCGGGACAAGTGTTACGTAATTGCCTCAGGCTGTAGGCCGTTTCATACATACGTGACAACAAGTTTATCATCATTTTACCTGTAAAAGTACCTTCAAGGCTAATCACAGTGTCAGTTAGGATAGGCTAGATTAGGTAGACTTGAGTTATTTTGATGTATGCTAGTTTCATAGTTCTATGAGTCATATTTATTAAATGAAGCCAGAAAGCATTTTTCCCAGCATGTCCGACAGTTCTTTAATCTCAGATATATAATTTTGATATCAAGTGTCAGTACATGTACTTCATTATCTTGATATATCATGTCAGATGATGTTAATTATTTTGACAGAATCCTTATCAGCTCTGCTAGTCTCAAACTTTGCATAACTGACACATTCGATGACCTCCAGAACTTTGTTTTGCTTTATTTGTTGTGTGACAGATCTCATCACTATGAGATACTGTGGAAGCATAAGACTGATGATGTGTACTTGCAGCATCCCTGGGCACACTGGAGTTCTCCCTGCTGTACGACTCGGTCAACAACGCCCTCTACTGTACCATCGTCAGGGCAAGGGTATGGCATACTTTCATCCCATTTGAGATGTGTGACTTTCCCTACCCCGTGGGATCCCGGGTCAGAGCTACTAGTAGGTCCCCAGCAACCAATGTTGTTGTAAGAAGCGACTAATGGATTGGGTGATCAGGTTCAGTGACTTGATTGATTGCATTGTCTGCTCCAGACTATTTGCTCACTGCCGTCACGTCACTGGAATATTGATAAATGCTTCATTAAGTAACATTCACAGGCTCATTTTATGATCTTATAAGGGGCGATCGGGTAGAGTGGTTAAAGTGTTCGCTCGGCACGCCAAAGACCCAGGTTCGATTCCCGACATGGGTACAATGTGTGAAGCCCATTTCTAGTGTCCCGTCGTGATATTGCTCGAATATTGCTAAAGTGGCATAAAACCATACTGACTCACTGACTCTCTATAACCTCATAATGAACTGGTGTTTCTATCTGCATGTGAAGGTTGCTTTATCTTGAAGTTATTTTGACATTTCCATAAATTGAAACACATGTTAAATAACTTGGCTATACTTGACAGGGTTTGAAAGCCATGGACTCCAATGGGTTGTCTGATCCCTATGTTAAACTGCACCTCCTCCCCGGTGCCAACAAGGTAAGCTGATGTCTCAAGGCTGCTTGATCCTCAAGTCACATCTCAGTTATTTAGGCCTGGTTAATAATTTTATGGCAAAGTTTGATTTTCTCCATTTAAAATTGATTGAATTGTTGAATTGAAAAGAACTGAAGGATTTAATCAGTTATTTCTTAATGACGTTGAGAAAGATGCCTCAAAACGACTTCACAAGTGTAATGAAATCTGATGACACTGCAAATCTGTCAGTTTAGAGCTGTGTTACCTTTAAATTTGATGGCGCTACATTGAATTTGGAACCAAACGTACAGCATCAAGTTTCAAGCTCTCTGTTACGATTCAAATTTGAAGTACCACGTGTTTAGTCGATTCAGTAATCACAGGTACACAGGTATTCAGTCCTCCTATTGTCTGTTGTATTCCGGCCATGTATTGCCAGACATATTGAATATTGAAATAACGGGCACTCTGCATTGCATCACTTCAATTGTATTGATCATTATTATAAAATGACTACTGACAGTGATTGAAAAAGACATGCTTTTCTATATGTACTAGCCTACTCAGTCATGCAACTTTGAAGTCAACTTTTCTATAGAGGTGGTTATTGTGAATTGAGTCCTCTCATCTATTTTCACCAAGTCATGGTAGAATTGAGGTTTACTACCCAATGATACCCAGATATGAATATGATGATTTGTGATTCAATGCTTGCATATGATTCAATGATTCAGTCCACCAAGATGAGGACAAAGACAATTCACAAGACTCTCAACCCAGAGTGGAATGAGACGCTCACATACTATGGCATCACAGAGGAGGACTGTCTCAAGAAAACTCTCAGGTGTGCATACATCCACTTTGGCCATGGGAACCCCCATTGTTCCCAGAATCCTGTTGTTTGTTGTAAGATTTGTTTGTTTGTTTCTTGTTTAAACCCTTTCTCAGCAATATTCCAGTCTGAAAGTTATCGAGTCTGGACCAGGTAATCCAGTGATTGACATGATGATCATTGATCTGTGCAATTGGAATATGATGACATGTCTGTTCTGTTTGTTGTTTAACCAGGGTAGAATAGGTCTTCAGCAACCCATGCTTGCCGTAAAAGGTGACAATGCTTGGCGTTAGGGGCGACAAATGGGATTGGGTGGTCAGGCCTGCTCCCAATTGCGTGGATCGATGCTGATGATGTCAATCACTGGATTGTCTGGTCCAGACTCGATTATTTACAGACCGCCGTCATATAGCTGGAATATTGCTGAGTGTGGCGTTAAACAACAAACAAACAATGTACATCCAGCTGTCCTCAACTTCCGGACCCGATTGAACAGAGTGTATTTTGACAAAGTGTCCCCCAAACTGCACCATCTGCATCTTTTTAACATCAGAACTGTTTTCTAACAAGCTGACCGCACCTTGCAAGGTTTACTAATCTCTCACTACAGATGTGTGGCTAAGGTCACACAGCATTTCCATTCCAAACTGACAGTGAGGCCACACATTTTTTACTTTTCGTTTCATGGGCCCACCACCCCTACTGAATAGCAGCTGGAAAAGAAATGAATTAAGCTTATATATATTTATTTTTATTTTGTCTCCTGATAGTAATTTCAATGAACAAATGATTGACATAGCTATTTGTTTGTGTTTTTATTTTGACCGACCTTGTGTGGAAAAGCGGGAAAACATCTGTGAAACATAAAATTAAAAAAGTGTGGCCTAAAATCTGGTCATGAAATATTCATGTCAAGAGCTGTCAGTCTCTGGGTGTGGTATACCTTTCGACTCTTAGCAGCATCTGACTGCACAGGGTACATTGTTTGTAACCTCAGCACTCCTCAGGCGTTGCACAGTGTAATATGCCGACATGATCCGTCTGGGCAACGTGACTCGAGAGCATGGCAACCATCTAAAAGCATACAACAATGTCAACACCATACACTTTAAAAAGGTCAAAAACAAAAATGTTGTAATCTGAAACTGACCAGCAAAATTTAGTTATGTCAATATGTTCTTGTGACACTGGTCCTAATGACCAGTGTACACTAAATAAACCTCACAATTATTTTTGAAAAACTTTTGTTGGTTTGGTTTGGATAAGAATGATTTTTGTTCATTTCAGATTGTCTGTGCTAGATGAGGATGCATTTGGGTTTGACTTCATCGGTGAGACTCGAGTCCCACTGAAAAGGATCAAGCCACATCAGACGAGGCAGTGCAACATCTACCTGGAGAAACAGCTACCGGTACTGTAGACTCCCAGCATCTTGTAGCTATGCACACAGATCTACACACTGTGCTAACTAGGCAGAAACAGATACACCATGCTGACTAGGCAGAAACAGATACACCGTGCTAACTAGACAGAAACAGATACACACTGCTGACTAGGCAGAAACAGATACACCGTGCTGACTAGGCAGAAACAGATACACCGTGCTGACTAGGCACAAACAGATACACCGTGCTGACTAGGCAGAAACAGATACACACTGCTGACTAGGCAGAAACAGATACACCGTGCTGACTAGGCAGAAACAGATACACACTGCTGACTAGGCAGAAACAGATACACACTGCTGACTAGGCACAAACAGATACACCGTGCTAACTAGACAGAAACAGATACACCGTGCTGACTAGGCAGAAACAGATACACCGTGCTGACTAGGCAGAAACAGATACACATTGCTGACTAGGCAGAAACAGATACACACTGCTGACTAGGCAGAAACAGATTGACACTGCTAACTAGGCACAAACAGATACACCATGCTGACTAGGCAGAAACAGATACACACTGCTGACTAGGCACAAACAGATACACCGTGCTAACTAGACAGAAACAGATACACCGTGCTAACTAGACAGAAACAGATACACCGTGCTGACTAGGCACAAACAGATACACACTGCTGACTAGGCACAAACAGATACACACTGCTGACTAGGCACAAACAGATACACATTGCTGACTAGGCACAAACAGATACACCATGCTGACTAGGCACAAACAGATACACACTGCTGACTAGGCACAAACAGATACACCGTGCTAACTAGGCACAAACAGATACACATTGCTGACTTGGCACAAACAGATACACCGTGCTGACTAGACAGAAACAGATACACACTGCTGACTAGGCAGAAACAGATACACAGTGCTGACTAGGCACAAACAGATACACATTGCTAACTAGGCACAAACAGATACACACTGCTGACTAGACAGAAACAGATACACACTGCTGACTAGGCAGAAACAGATACACCGTGCTGACTAGGCACAAACAGATACACCGTGCTGACTAGGCAGAAACAGATACACCGTGCTGACTAGGCACAAACAGATACACATTGCTAACTAGGCACAAACAGATACACCGTGCTGACTAGACAGAAACAGATACACACTGCTGACTAGGCAGAAACAGATACACAGTGCTGACTAGGCACAAACAGATACACATTGCTAACTAGGCACAAACAGATACACACTGCTGACTAGGCAGAAACAGATACACACTGCTGACTAGGCAGAAACAGATACAACGTGCTGACTAGGCAGAAACAGATACACACTGCTGACTAGGCAGAAACAGATACACACTGCTGACTAGGCACAAACAGATACACCGTGCTGACTAGGCACAAACAGATACACATTGCTGACTTGGCACAAACAGATACACACTGCTGACTAGGCGGAAACAGATACACATTGCTGACTTGGCAGAAACAGCTGACTTTGTATGACTGATCCCAGCTATGATGCCTCTAAGCAGTGCTTACAGAATTCCAAACCAATTTTAATATGACCAAAGTTATTTCTTCAAGTGAGCTATAGTGCTTTGCTGCTGCATTTATATAACCCAAATTCACCTTGTTTGAAAAGATATTTTCCAAGCTTCTTACAGTCTGTCCACAACTTTGTATCTATGTACAACTAGCAAACGTCTCTAACCTGGAGATTGGGACAAGATTAGGAAAATACTACCGATATCTGTAAACCCTGCATCAAATAACTTCTACCTCAAAATAGAATTTTTGCTCAGTTTACCTTTTTAGCAGGAAATATTCATGTTGTATTTATGATTTAGGTTTTTATTAGAAAATAAACATAAAGGAAATATTGCCCTTTCAAAGGCAAACCATTTTTGACACTCTGAATTTGTACTTAAACTTGTTATAGTTAATAGACCTATATTTACAAAAGTTTAACAATTTCAGACCCCAGAGCTTATAAATATTAAAATAAAACATTCACCCCCATTCTAGTCTCAGGCCCTTGGAAGCTCTAATATCACAGACGTCAGGGTTCCTTTGTTGAGCCGGGGTAGAATAGGTCTTCAGCAACCCATGCTCATCGTAAGAGGCAACTAACGGGATCGTTTGGTCAGGCCAGCTGACTTGGTTGATGCACGTCATCGATCCCAAATGTGTGGATTGATGCTCATGATATTAATGACAGGATTGTCTGTTCCAGACTCTATTATTTACAGACCGCCATCACATAGTTGGAATATTGCTGAGTGCGGCGTTAAACAACAAACCAATTAACCAACCTTTGTTGAATTATTTATGTTGAACCTTACACATTAGTACATTTCTGGGACTATGTTAGTCTAGGCATGACACAGTTGTCTCCCTTGCAGCTGGAGAAAGATGATGATCTGATTGCTATACGGGGCAAGCTACTGATGTCCCTGCGATACTCTACATCAAAACAAGCTCTGGTTGTCCGCATCATCCGCTGTGCTGAGCTGGCAGCCTGCGACACTAATGGCTACTCCGACCCCTATGTCAAAGTGTAAGTAACTTTGGTTTGAGGGATGATTGTTTTACATGTTTTAAATTTTGTGCTTTACTACAATCTTTTTTTTCATATTCATATTCATGAAAAAAAGGTTTCTAGTGCCTTGGTTACTGTGTCTACAAGATTTCAGTTTCCATTGTTACCAGTTTTTGTTACTATGGTTACTGTTACCGTGGACTTTTATGGAATTGTCTCCATGGTCACTCATTCAGCGAGACGATATCAGATTTGAGAGAGCAGGAGAATATCAATAACCAATGTTGTAAGGACTATTTTTCATTGATGTAGCCCACCTTCAATAGACCTCTAAAGAAACATGTCCTACTTTCAGCTACCTTAAACCTGACAAGGACAAGAAATCCAAGTTCAAGACTGCTGTGAAGAAAAGAACGCTCAATCCAGAATTCAACGAGGTATTGTGCCACACTACAGCTGCAGGAGCTGTGCAGTCTCATTAAGGGTGTCACGATTCTCCGAGTATCGATACATCGCAAGTTGACACCATGTAGCAGTTCATGATTTAATGCATAGTTTATTACATGAAATTTACGACACCCATCTAACAAGAGGTTTTTGCTATCAAACAACTTGTGTCATCAGATTTAACATTGTGTTTTGAGTAATTATCAGTTCAGGTTATTTCAAAACTTCATAAATATCCCTTCTTGAAAATTGAAACTGAATTAAATCATGAACTGCTACATGGTGTCAACACTAATCATGATTAGAACTGGATGTCGATTTTGTTACTTGATTTTGATTGGACTATGCATAGACTCATTAGTCCAGCCAAAATATAACTTCATAATTCCAGGCTAGTTTGGTAAGGGTGGAAACTTTATAGTCAGTTAACTCCCTTGATAAATATATAAACCACTGGTTTGTCTTGTCCAGACTCAACTCAGTATGTGCTGGACTTAATACAAATATTGACACAACCTAATAGCCTTGAAAATGACAGTTTTAAAGCTTGGAAATGGCCTTGAATTTAGAGTTTCCTATGTGTATAAACCTTGTATTACATAGCAACAAACCTCAAGAAAGAACCCCAGGCCCCCCCTCTGCCTAGGTACAAAACCAGACTGAACAATGTCTTTGAGTATGGCAAGTATGGCGAGTGTGATAGCAGCACCTGTCCGGTACTCATGTACCAGTGAAGTAATCTGTTGATGTAGGAGTCCAGCCTGTCTGTAATCAGCCTTGTGTGTGTGTGTGTGTTGCAGGAGTTTGTGTATGAGATCCGCCACAACGATGTGGCCAAGAAGACACTGGAGATCACTGTATGGGACAAGGACATCGGCAAGGCTAACGACTTCATCGGTACGACAGACATCACTTCTCTCAGTCTGGTCAATAAGTTTCCTGTACTTCCAGGGACTGTGGTCATCTGTACACTGATTATTATTTTGTATCGTTGTCTGATATTCTGTTTTAATGTTCTTAAGCTGGTTTGAAGTAAGTCTGTGAGTATGTTACTAGTTGTTATTCTGCTCTTTGACATGTTTTGAGAAATACAGACTAACAGAGAAGCCCCCGCATTCTCACTTCTCAGACATAGCAACAGACTGAATGGACTTTCAGATTTACAAATAGCTTACTTATTGGATTGTTGATCATATTTTATGATTTATCACGTATATTAATGACCATGATATCACATGATGAATTTTATTTTGTTCATTATAAATTTTGGGGTGATTGTCTGTGCACAGTTGCGTCCTTTGAGCACGCCAGAAACCTTTGATTGTGGATTTGAATCTCGGTTCTCCCGGATTATATTTCCAGGTTTATCATCAACACACCCGTGCTCATGGGTTTCTCCAAAGTGGTAAACGCTTAAGACCTGCATCTCTGCATCACTCCCACATTAATTTCTGGTGTCCCCCACCGTGATATTGCTGGAATATTGCTAAAAGCGGCGTAAAACCATACTCACTCACTCACTCACTCCCACATTAAGCTGACACACTGTGATGTAACTAGAATACTGTTAAACCCAACACACTCACTTACTCGTTATGAATTTCCTTCAGGTGGAGTTCAGCTTGGCATCAACACGAAGGGAGACAGGCTCAAGCACTGGTTCGAGACACTGAAGAACCCGGACCGAGAGTTCCGCCGCTGGCATGTTCTGTCAGCCGAGTTGACCCCTGAGGTTTATACATGATTAAGTTTTGTGCATGACGTAGCACAGCCATCATTGTGAGTGGAATTTTGTTTGTATGTATGCTTGTTTGGTTCTGTTTTAGAATTTCAGGAGCTGAAAAATATTTTGAAGCATATATATGTATTGTATAAAAGAAAATATGATCAAACATAAGTTATAAAACTTGTATGATCTTACATGAAAATATTTCTAACACATCAGTACCTATAAGTTGATCCAAAATACTCCTATCATATTTTGAATAATATGTAATAGACAGATGAAGATTGTTAATTTCTATTTTTCCACTCCTGAAATGTTTGTTAATGTCACGATATTCATTACCGTAAAAGTAAAACCAGTTTATAGCATTGAATGATCACATTCAGTATTCTATGCTGGAGAATTCTAGTTATGTCTGTTTGAAGTAGGAACCACACTAAGGGACATCTCCATTACGGTATTCAGATATGTATCATTGAACTCTGAAACTAAACCATATTTTATGTGTATTTATTCAAAATCTCAAAAACCTTGAAATTTCCATTTGGACAACCTAGATGATAACTTTTAACATATTACTCTGAAGAAATTAAAATTGACTCCGTTTAATAAAGTGTTATTTTATGACTGTGTTAGATGAGATATTTGAAATAATAACATCCTTTTGATATGTATTGATATTTGATTATCAATGCATATGGGCATATGAGAATTATGAAAATGATTTTGTGGTGATTGATGTGTGGAATCAAAGTACAACTGGTCACTAGTTAAGCAGCTTTGTAATTTAATTAGGAGAAAACAAATATGTGCCATGAATGAAAGGGGCATTATGGTCTCAGAGTCAGATTGGCAAATTTGATTCAAGTACCTCAAACTCCACATTGTTCCAATTTTATATGTATCAGTCCATCAATTAATGTTTAGTTTTTTTAGCAGAGAATATGCAGTTTGGTTCAAAGTCCCTTTCTGCAGTTTTATGATGAAGGATTTCGGAGGAAAAATATTTTTTTCTGCCAACTGAGGCAGTCATCAGTTTTCAGTGCCAGCAAACTCCCTCCATAAAAGAGGGTTATGAAAGGGAGGTAACTCTACTTATAGAATCAACCCAATCAGTATTTTGCTATCATTTTTTTGTTAAACTATACTACTTATCACACTTGTAGAGATGACTACACTATGTGCTTTTGCATTTTAAAATATATTTTTGTGACCTTTGAGCTTGTTCTAAAACTAATCAATATGACAAACCCTTTTATAAAAAAGGTGTTATACAATAAATAACATGCAAATCGAGAGTGGTGTCCTTTGTGACCCAGATTCAGTCAACCTTGTCATGAATTCATCATTTTACACCCATTCATTCAGTAATAGGACAATAGTTGAAGACAGTCGTTGTTTAACTTTTGACCATGAGTATACATGCCAGCACACACCAGAACGTTGTGCACTAGTTTGTACAAGCTTGTGACCGCCTAGTGGACCCCTGTGTAAGTATGAGCATGCAAGAGGTTGTTGTGTGGCTTCAGTGGATGTGGTAGGTAGATGCCACCTCCTTGATTGTTGATAGTTTATGTTGACTGGATGTGATACTGTCAAAATACTTTGTGGTCTGCATCCATAGATTGTTGTCATGTTGGGTTTTCAAAGTGATAAGTCTGTTTATTAGCAATATTCCATCTGTATGAAGGTGGTCTGTAAATAATAATAAATAGTCTGGACTAGACAATCCAGTGATTGATACCATGAGCATTGATCCATGCATTTTGGTTGCGATGACATGCATCAACTAAGTCTGCGAGGGTGATTAATATCTGATATTTTGGGGCAAACACGATTCATTCACTTGGATTAGCTCATCACGCTAATTCGATTCCCATCATGGGTACAATGTGTGAAGCCCACTTCTGGTGTCCCCCGCCGTGACATTGCTGGAATATTGCTAAAAATGACATAAAACCATGCTCATTCACTTGAAACAAATAATCTATAATGCCTTGTTACATATTCTGTAATTAATTCATTTGCTTGAGTATCTTGAGTAACTACAAAAAATATTAACCAGCCAAAGATATGCCATAAGTTAGGCAAGTTATGAATTTGTTCAACTGATTGTGCAGATAAACAAAGTATTTTGACAGTTTTAACCCAGGGTACCATGTTTTAGGACGTCAGTCAGTAGATGTTGAGTGTGTATTGTGTTGTGTGTACATTAGTAGAAGTCTAGGTTTCTGTTGGCAACGTTCAAAGTCTGTGGGGAAAAACTGGAACACTTGGAGCATGGTCTACTAATACGTGTAATCTTGTCTTACCATGATGGGGATTGTGCTTCAATACTGGTAATCTGGTCTTACCATGAAAGGGATTGTGCTTCAATACGGGTAATCTTGTCGTACCATGACAGGGATTGTGCATCAATATGGGTAGTTTTGTCGTACCATGATGGGGATTGTGCTTCAGTATGGTAAATCTTGTCGTACCATGATGGGGTATATGCTTCAATACGGGTAATCTTGTCTTATTATGATGGGGGTATATGCTTCAATACAGGTAATCTTGTCATACCATGATGGGGATTGTGCTTTAATATGGGTAATCTTGTCTTACCACGATCGGGTATGTGCTTCAATACGGGTAATATTGTCGTACCATGATGGGGATTGTGCTTTAATATGGGTAATCTTGTCTTACTATGATGGGGTATGTGCTTCAGTACTTGTAATCTTGTCATACCATGATGGGGTATCTGCTTTAATACTTATAATCTTGTCATACCATGATGGGGTGTGTGCTTTAATACGGGTAATCTTGTCTTATTATGATTGGGATTGTGCTTCAATATGGTAAATTTTGTCTTACTATTATGGGGTATGTGCTTCAATACTGGTAATCTTGTCATACCATGATGGGGATTGTGCTTCAATACTTGTAATCTTGTCATACCATGATGGGTTATGTGCTTCAATACTGGTAATTTTTGTCTTATTATGAAGGGATATGTGCTTCAATATGGGTAATCTTGTCATACCATGATGGTGTGTGTGCTTAAATATGGGTAATCTTGTCTTATTATGAAGGGATATGTGCTTCAATATGTGTAATCTTGTCTTACTATGATGGGGTATATGCTTCAGTATGGGTAATCTTGTCTGACCATGATGGGATGTGTGCTTCAATACTGGTAATCTCGTCTGACCATGATTGGGTGTGTGCTTCAATATGGGTAATCTTGTCTTACTGTGATGGGGTATGTGCTTCAATACTGGGAATCTTGTCATACCATGATGGGGATTGTGCTTCAATACTGGTAATCTTGTCATACCATGATGGGGTGTGTGCTTAAATGTGGGTAATCTTGTCTTATTATGAAGGGATATGTGCTTCAATATGGGTAATCTTTTCATACCATGATGGGGATTGTGCTTCAATACCGGTAATCTTGTCATACCATGATGGGGTGTGTGCTTAAATATGGGTAATCTTGTCTTATTATGAAGGGATATGTGCTTCAATATGTGTAATCTTGTCTTACTATGATGGGGGTATATGCTTCAATACAGGTAATCTTGTCATACCATGATGGGGATTGTGCTTTAATATGGGTAATTTTGTCTTACCACGATCGGGTATGTGCTTCAATACGGGTAATATTGTCGTACCATGATGGGGATTGTGCTTTAATATGGGTAATCTTGTCTTACTATGATGGGGTATGTGCTTCAGTACTTGTAATCTTGTCATACCATGATGGGGTATCTGCTTTAATACTTATAATCTTGTCATACCATGATGGGGTGTGTGCTTTAATACGGGTAATCTTGTCTTATTATGATTGGGATTGTGCTTCAATATGGTAAATTTTGTCTTACTATTATGGGGTATGTGCTTCAATACTGGTAATCTTGTCATACCATGATGGGGATTGTGCTTCAATACTTGTAATCTTGTCATACCATGATGGGTTATGTGCTTCAATATGGGTAATCTTGTCTTACTATGATGGGGTATATGCTTCAATACGGGTAATCTTGTCTGACCATGATGTGCTTCAATATGGGTAATCTTGTCTTACTTATTTGGGAATGTGCTTCAAGGTGGGTATTCTTGTCTTACCATGAAGGGGCTATGTGGTAATCTTGTCTTACTATGATGGGATATATGCTTCAATACGGGTAATCTTGTCTTACCACGAGCATCGATCCATTCAATTGAGTTAGATAACATGCAACCAAGTCAGCGAGTCTGACCACCCGATCCCGTCAGTTGCCTCTTACAACAAGCATAGTTGCCTTTACGGTAAGCGTGGGTTGCTGAAGACCTATTCCAATGCGGATCTTCACGGGTCGGTAGAGCTTCAGATTTATTAGTGAGTACCTAGTAGTCACTGACCCCTTACCTATAAAACCGGTAGGTCAAGTCCAAGAATGTTTTGCCAAGGCCTGTGTTGTTGTGAAATAGAAGGTCATGTCTTGACAGGGAGCGTGGTGTATAGGACAGCGTGACATGTTGTATGTGAAGCGTTGCATGACTGGCAGTGTGTCACTGAGTGTTAGCTCTAGCTACTGTCAGACAGTGTGTTGTGTTTCTAAGTAATTGTTTTTATAAACATATTGTCATCCCAGCATCTTTTTTCTAGTCAAACGTGGAAAATTGATGGCCCATTGATTTACAAGAATAGCACATCTAAATGCATGCGAGTTTGGTACTGTTTCAGTATACTGTCATCCTATATATCTACATGGCTAGCATTTCGGTAAACCTACACTAACCCGTGAATCCATTCCCCTGCTTCTCGCGATCTCAAATTACCTGTCCTTGATTTTCATGAATATTTTACCAATCAATCAAGTACGTCAAGTACGTCAAGGAGTTGAGTATAAGACAGGGAATGGTTGGAGGCAAAGGGGCCTGCTACCACCAGTATTAATGGTCATGAAGACATCCTTTCCATCAAAAAGATTTTTGAGGGCTTTCTTTTGGGTGTCAGTCAGCTTTTCAATGTCGAATTTCTCACAAACTCTACCACAATCAATGGAACTGGCCACCATGTTGTTGATATTGCCAACCCAACATGGAAGCTGGTTCGTCAATTGATCCTTTAGACTGAGTAGCCTAGCGAATGAAATTGGCTCATAAAATCAAGGGCGGGTAATTTGAGTTGGCAAGACCCACTGGAATGGATCCAGGTGTTAGTGTAGGTATACTGAAATGCGATCTCTGGAGATCACGGAGGATGATACTGTGAAACCTTGACTCTCCAGGACCATCAAATGTATAGCGTTTTCCACTGTAGGAGACTCATAGTGTGTTGATATAAGACAATGTTGTCAGAAGTTTCCACCAGGAGTTGATCTTAAACTTCATCTTCTTAAACAATTTATCAAGTTCTTTTAGATATTTTCTGACAGAGGTTGAAGAAAATGGGTTTTTCCATATTGTTGAAAGATATCCGCGTTCAGTGTAAATCCTTTCACAACAGTTCCTTGTAACAATCATTCATTCAATCTTTCCATTGTTCATTCATTCAATCATTCTGTTCATTCATTCAATCATTCTGTTGTTCAATCAATCAATGATTCCGTTGTTCAATCAATCAATGATTCCATTGTTCATTCAATCAATCATTCCGTTGTTCATTCATTAAAACTCACTTCATTTTGCTTATTTTGTGACATTGTATTTTCAGCCGGATGAATATTAGATGGCATTCCGTTACCATGACAACATGGCCTTCATGAACTTACAGCGCTTTCACAGTAGACAAGGCTAGATGCACACTTGATGACCATCTCTGGCTTGGAGTGGAGGACACAGGATTGTCTCCCTTAGTCTCAAGAATTAGACCATCTTCGCAGCAGTTACCTCTCCTGGAAATTACAATATCATGTTCAATATGATATTTTGATTCGCTGTACGGTTACACATATTGTTTATCATTTATCATCAAGCATTTAAGGATTGTAATATTTAATAAATGTCCGGAAAAAGTGACCATTTTGGGACATTTATTTTTTATACTTTCTCTTGCCATTGATCTCTGTAATAGTTCATTGAAGTTAATCAAAGTTACATAGTTAACATGTAACAATTTTCAAGTGCATAAATGTTTCAAAACGATATGAAATGGCCGTGATCAACTTGCATCTTTTACGGAAAGTGTGAAGTCATGTGTTTTCTGTTAATGCCAAGTGGTAGGGTCGTAACAGTGACGGCCGACTGAACCCTAGACACTGTTGTTAAGTCTGGATGCTGTGCACATCAAGTGTGTCGTGTGTTCTGATGCAGGGGGTGCTCAGCACACTGATGTCACTCATCCTGTTTTCAGCAGCAGGACATTTCTTTGTCTGCATTGACAACAAACTGACCAGAATGATCTATCACAAGGATTTATCTAGGTCTGCCCAGAGGCCCCTATTTGGACCCAAGTCTGTAGAAAGTGTCTGTTAAAATTCCAATGGGGTTTTGAAATTTGACAATTCCTGTTTAGATAGTTGTAACTATAGTGAAGGCTTTGTTCAGGTGACTTACAGGCCAATAATGAGGAAGAGTTTTTTATGCATAGCTTAACATTATTGCATCAAATGCAGTGTTAAATTACAATGCTAAGTACATCTGAAATGAAGAAAAGAGGAACTTAAGACAATCCCAGTTTTGAACATCATAACAATTTTTAACCAATGTGTCTGCCAAGGGCACCCAGTTTGGAATTCTAGATAAGTTCCTGCAACGTATACCAAAGTCTGCTACTTTAACCATTGGTCGGGATGAGTGAACTTGATTTGGGACAAAGTCCATATTTTTCAATAATAATTATAATAATAATAATGATAATGGCACAGACTTTGTAGACACTGGGGCCCAATCAGTGTTCATGTTTTCAACATATTTGAAGAATTATGTATTCTGTTTGAACTTATTGAGCGAAAAATGGACAATATTTTCATCTTGTAGATCTAATATTACATGAAGTTCAGTGCTAATATTGATATTTGCATATATTATTGTGGTATTTATCTGTCTCAAAATAAATGTCATGTTATTTTGAAATGTTCACAATACATCTTTCAAGTGCGAGATTTGAGATGTTTTTCCCAGCTCAATATGTAGTAATGTTATCGTACATTGTGTTAATATACGCAGCAACTAACATTTATGTACATCTTTCAAGTATTTGTGAGTTAAATCAATATCTTTTCTGCAATCAAATTTGTTTTACTTAGTGGTTCTAATGTCTCTGTGAATTTGTTGTAGTGTTCATGTCAGTCTTGGCTTGTTTAGGGGAGAATCTTGAATATCTACAATTATCAGACCAGAGCTGTATACTGAAATAGGTATGACATGGAGAAAGGATGATTGGTAACTGGTCTGATACAAATGAGAGACATTCCTTGAAATCCTGATTTCGTACTTTTCGCTAACTCTCACTGTCAGTTATATTGGATGACTTGTAAGTAAGGCAGTACTTTTTTTATGAATTGGTTTACAGAACTGCCAACTCTAAAAAAATGAAAAATGGAATATTTTTAGATCTGAATAGCGCTACTATTATTTTTATTGAGATGAATGCAGAGTTACGAGTTTACAAAAATGTGCATCAACTACATAAAAGAACGTCCGATGAGACTGGCTCAGTTAACTCGGCACACAGTTTATAATGTTTTAAAGAGCACTAAAAGTCAAAGGATTCCTTTGTTTATTCTTTTCCCACCAATCGACCAGTAGTCCTGCCAACCACCTGAACACCAGGCAGTGAGACAGGTCCTGTCCTTGTTGACTTGAAGGTGAGAGAGGGTTCCAGGGATAGGGTCTCCAAATCAGCCAGTACCACAATCTAATAGCCAGGTTTATACTTAGCATTTAAACAAAACATTATTGGATATCTACAAAGAGAGCCACGTTTACTGATAAGTATTAAACAAGGCCACACATATTATTTTAAGTAAAATGAAAAATTTTTTTGTTCATATATTAATGTTATATTTCATTATTGAATGTTTACAAATTATAAACATCCACATTGAAGTAAGATATAATCAAGTCTTGTACATAAATGTTTGTTGTTTTCACAGGTTTATTGTGCCAATGTTTCAGTAATTACATTTTTTAAATTTGACATTGTATTACTGACAGCATTTTACTGCGGTCAGGTTTATGGTGATGAATTTGTTTTTGTCACTTGAATATGTACTTCTTTTACATCTCATGGTGATAATTAATTTTTAAGATAGCTGGAGTAATAAATAGAAGAATGGTGTTTGCACGGTGTAGGCAGGAGAGATAAGATACGTGGTGTCACCTACACAATATCCAGTAATGATTACTATAGGGAAATGGTATTGTTTTGTTTTTTATTGTTGTTCGATAACAAGTGTGAGACTATCAAAATATTTCCTAATCTTGAATGGTTGATTGTGTTGAATTCTTATAACTGAAGTCAAATATGATTAAAAGCTTAATTGTGTTGGTTTGTGTGATACTTCAGATGCGTGATTTTCATACAGATTATTTGGACTATTTGTCACTTACACTGTAATATGAAGCCATCAGGAAAAGTCTTTGTTTACTTTTTGAATATTGAATCTCAAACCAGACAAATAGTCTTGAGGGAAGGAGTCTACAGATGATTGTCACAGATAACAGTGTCACAAGGAACATTCTATTGCCTCAAGTCTCGGTTGACAGTGTCACAAGTCACATGTGTAGTCTCAAGGAAGGCAGTATCAACAAAGGAGTATTCACATTTACCAAGAACACACCATCACATAAAACACTCTATTGTATACGTCTTAGGGAAAGCAGTATCTACCTACCAATGGTCATTTTCAGACAACACATGAAAGTGCTATGTTTAAACCATAAGGAATATATTATCTAAGAGATTAGTAAAATGCACAGAGTCCTGCAGAGAAAAGAACTTATCTATCAGTCTTAAGGAAAGTATTATCTACACAGATAAGTGACAGGTACCATTACTTTTGTCTTTTGGCAATACATTATGGGAAAATGAAAGCCTCACTGGAATAAAGAAGCAAAATTGAAGTAATTACTTTTGAAACTTCACAATTTGGAAGAACCCATCCTGACCTGTTTAGATATGTGTTTAAATACATCCACAATGTTAGATTTACTTCTTATCATTGTTGATGTAATTGTGAGTCCCATCTGGCTGTCTGATGCTACTGGACTACAAACCTGCATTTACTTACTCTACTGTGTAGCACCTGGATTGTTCTCCCAGGTGTGGGGGGCGGGGGGGAGGAGATGTCCGTGACATCGCATACCTCAACATACCACTGTGAGTCAGTCATAGCATGTAATTTCATTGATCATGATGTGTGTCTCATCTTCTCCAGGAGAATATTTGGGATGTCGCACTGAAACAGGTGGGAACATGACTTTGGAATTATTGGAAAGATCCTTAAACAAATGGATATTTATGAAACTGAAGTCAATTTGTTTTAAGATTTGTATAAAATGGTCACTTACAGAAATCTGTAATTTAAGTTACAATATTTCTGTGTCTTTACACAAATCTTAAGCTTCTATAAATATGAATAAATCACAACTTTGAAATAGATCTTTTTAGGGTATTTTTAGCATATTTGTGTAAATACTGTTGTAATATTGAAAAGTGGTCTTATTTTTCTGCTCTTAGTCCTAAATATGTGCATGAGGAATATTGGTGTCCTATAATTATTTCCGTATGTTCAAGATTGACCATTGTGTGTGCTTCAGGAAGGCAGTAGTTGTATATAGTGTCCGGGTGCGACGTCGGTGTTCATGTATGTTACTGAGGACAGTTCAAATATGACCTTGAGATACAAGTATGTAGGCTTACAACCACAACTTTATGTAAGGTAAACAATCGTAGTTTGGTCACAAGACAAGTTTATTGATAAATATTTACGATTTGCATTTGTTTAGATTTTGACAAAAAATATACTTTTGTTATTCTTTATTAAACATTTTAAGTATTACAGATCCTAGGGTAAGATCTTTGTAATTAAAAATATCAAAGTAAATCTTTTATTTTTCTTCTAAGTCTAAACTATTCCAGAACAGAAATTTTATTGTACGATGTGGTGACAAGGTGAGAGAATTGATAGATACGACTATTGATATGTATGAAAATAATTGTTTGCACAATCTTGTGATATTCATTTGTGTTGTTATTTTCCTGCCTTAAACAGGGTTGTGTTTCCATGGCAACATGACTGAGTGGATTCATCGAGTCCTCTTGTCTTGTGAGACATCTGTATCAGGCTTTTGTATGACTAAGTGCAATTTCTCTCATGTCAGTATTTAGCACAGTCAGGGTCTGATTTGTTATATTGTAGATGTTTATTATCTGTTATAAAGTCCTCTGTTTAACACTCTGGATCTTGTGTTGAGTTGTCATTGATGAGCCCCTGTGGTCGGCATTGGAATCGGTCCAAGCACTCTAGTGCTATTTTGAGATCGCGAGGTCAGACTCAGTGTTGATTCTGTCATCATATTTAATAAGAGTGAGTGTCTATGGTTTTACGCCTCCTTTAGCAATATTCCAGCAATATCACGGCGGGGGACACCAGAAATGGGCTTCACACTTCGTACCCATGTCGGAAATCAAACTCAGGTCTTCGGATTGACGAGCAAACGCTTTAACCACTAGGCTACCCGACCGCCCCCACTTAAAATGAAGACCCCACTCAAAGTTTACTGACTCTGAACTGACCAGTCCTTATTTTTCCGCTTAATGCCTGGCATCAGACAGAATAACAAGTACCATCTTTTAACGTCTTTTGGTATGATTGGTTGGTTGGTTGGTTTGTTGATTCGCAGAATACAGTCGGTATATTGTGGTAGTTTCTTAGAACGAGTCATATGCGCACCGAAAACTGGCACGTATTTATTATTTATAGGAAAGAAGAAATATGTTAAACACTTTGTACATTCTCGTTCTCATTAAGTTCATGACTTCAGTTTGTGTTGCCATGTGATTGTCACGTGAACGCCAAAATCAGTATTGATTCCTCCCATTTAGCTGAGTGGTGGTAGGAGGTTTATGGTTGTCCAGTAGCCGCTGAACGGCTCTTGTCATTTTAACCCCTACAGTGATGACCCACCCCCTATCCACCGGACCGCCTCCGGGCGGTAGTTGGTTCGATACTTGGTCATGTCATACCAAAAGACGTTCAAAGATCACTTTTTGCTACCCTGTCTGGTGCTCGGCATTAAGGGGGAAACAAGGACTGGTCAGCTTGAAGTCAGAATACTGTAAGTATGTGCATCCATGTTAAACTGCAGCATTGTATCTCGTTGGCTAGAACAATAAAACCGGCATTAGTTAGGACCAGTAGAAGCGGCCACATATGCATGTCGCAACATAAATGCAATAATCTTGAACCCGACGTTAAACCTCACCTCATCTGTGTCCACTCTCTGCTGGTGTTCCATTACTTAATAAACGTTAATTATTCAGTAGATCCATCTGGTTATGGGTTCAGCAATAAATAGTGAGTGAGTACACTTTAAACGGTCTTTGGCAATATTTGAGCAACATCACCGTGATGGGCGTCACACATTGACTCATACACTTAAGCTTTCAAAAACAATTATGGTAAACATGGAGGGCTTTTCCAAATTTGACTCATCAGTGACATAGATGAAGTCCGATGCAATTCCCTGTTTTGACGTGCTCCATATGTTCCCCTGTTTTTTCAGTTGAACAATTGACTTGCCTTTGCATGTGTTTGTGACGGTGCCACCGCTGGGGCATGATGGGCTCACCTTTTCGCAAACACCTGGTACCATCACTGTATCATAGTGATTCATAAACACATGCTCATGATATAGTCGGAATCGTACACTCGACTGTGCTTTTAAAATAGTAACAAATGGTTAGTGCGTTCATTCGTCAAGTATAAGGCTAGATTATCAAAAGTGCGTGACACTTCTGTCTGTCCCGTCATTGTAATAAGTGCTGTGTGTGCATAGCCTCCCTTCAAGCCCTCATTAATCTCGTTACACACGGGTAACAGCAGGTACCTGCAATGACATGTCACAGTGGAAACAGAACACGCAGGGCTTTGATCCTTCTGCCAGATCACTGAAGTTATCTGATGAATAAGTGATGAATGTCAAGCGATAACAGTACAAGCAACCGATCATCCAAGCTGTCCAGCTGCTGTTGCGTGTAGTGGTGTAGCATAGTAATAACTCGTACACTGATAGCCTCGTTATCGGGATGTGGTCACGTGGGTCAGCAGTTCACTGGACATGCAATTTACGGTCCATTGAAATGGTTATTTATTGCAGCGGTCATTGACTACGAAAATTGAACAGCCTAAATTTGTGTGTCGTGATAAGGCGACAGAGTGAACAACAGGACATAATATAGACGTTTCACGGTAAGTACTTCTGTATATTTACGGAAAGACTTAAACAGCAATATGCATTCTGTATTGTTTTGCTGAAACGGACTTTATGTAGTGAATTTTCACACTCACAATTTCACGCATGAGACGTATGTTTATCCTTAATTAACTGTACAGTTAATAGACATTTTGGAGGTGTATATATTATCTTTTTTAAGCAATATACCAGCTTTATGACCAGAGTATGGACCAGACAATCCAGTGATTTACAACGATCCACGCCGACATGGTTCGAGGAGGTGAGGTGAAATTGAGTTTAACGTCGCGTCCAAGATTATTGCACTTATATAGCGACGTACATGCACGTATGTGTGTGGCTGCTTGAACTAGTCCGGACTGATGTCGATTTATAGTGCAAGCACACTGAGATACCATGCCGCAGTTTAACATGAATACCCCACTCAGACACAGTACACTGACTCCGAGCCGACCAGCCGAGCGCCAGACATGGTAACAACAACCACCTTTTAACGTCTTTTGGTATGACGCGGCCGGGGATCGAACCCCGGACCTCTCCAGGCGGACGCTCCACCACTAGACCACGGAGGTTGTCCATGGTTCGAGGACACACCCCAAACCAAGCCACAGAATCTGACCACCCGATCCATTTGGTCTTCTCGTACGATCAGTACAGGTTTCTGGAGACACGTTCTAACAAGGAATCCTCTTGAAAGTCTCGAAGTTAAGCGCAAGGCCGCTCTCAACAGTATATAGTTGTATCACAAGTGTCAGCTTGATTGGGAGTAACGCTGGTCAGGACGCGTACCACTTTTTTCAGTGTTAAACAAATTATTTGTTTGTGTGTTTGTTGTTTAACGTCGCACTCAACATTATTCCAGCTATATGATGGCGGTCTGTAAATAATCGAGTCTGGACCAGATAATCCAGCGATTGACATCATCAGCATCGATCCACGCAATTGGGATACGATGACATGCATCAACCAAGTCAGCGAGTCTGACCACCCGGTCCCGTTAGTCGCTTTTTCCGACAAGCATATTCGCCTCTTGCGACAAGCATGGGTTTGCTGAAGGCCTATTCTGACCCGGATCTTAAACAAATGAACACGGGACTGGTGCTGACAAAGTATCCCCGTGGCTGGGTGTGGGTTGGGTGTCACGGACTGTTGTTTGTACATGGATGATTCCATTACTAGTCGGGGGTAACCAGCAGTAGTTTTGCAGTGCACTCACGCAGGCATGTTGTTCTTAGCTGTAACAACTACCTGTCTGCAAAATGGGAGGTTACCGTGATAGACCGTGGTCATTGCCATAAGTTTGTCTGGTCAAAACTCGATTATATATCACGGTCAAATAGCCATATTTACACAAACCACAACAGCCCGTATTACGTAGTCTACAAGTGTTCTGCGGAGGATGGTTATAGGTTTGTCAGCACCATACCGGTGCTCGTGGGTTTCACCGAAGTGGTGAACGTCTGAGACCTGCATCACCTCGGGCTTTCCTCCCACATTAAGCTAACACGCCGTGCTATAACTGGAATACTGTTAAAAGCGGCGTTAAACCAAACTCACTCACTCACTGTAAATAAGTGGAAAAACAACAAACTTGCGGTGGTTATTAGAAGCTTTAATTAATTAAGTTCAACCTGGCAGTAACTTGAACTCTATTTCCTACGATTCTACTTCACACAGAGTGCTCAACATACTATCTGGGGCCAGATTGTGGTGACGAAGTCGACGTCCTGTCCTATGATAAACATACGGGTACATTGCTTTTAACAACTCTAAATTGACTTGATCGTCGCCACTCAAGAGTTTCAAAATGAAGATGCAAACGCTGGTGAGTTATCTGCTCTCATTGCTTCTGTGGTGGTTGTCGTCTGCTCAAGAAGCAGACGACCTGAAACGACTGTTTGACGATAAGATCTGGTCGTACAACCCCTACATTCGACCGGTTCTCAACCAGACTGACCAGATGAACGTCACCTTGCAACTCCACCTCGTCGCGATCACCAACTTTGACGAGGTGTCTGAAAATCTGTCCTTCACAGCATGGCTGGACCTGGTCTGGCACGACCCGTTCCTGGTGTGGGACCCGATACAATATGGCGGTAGTGTGTCCATCCATCCGCCTGCTCACCAAGTATGGCGGCCAAATGTCGCCGTCGCCAATACGATGTCAACATTCAATCCAGTCACAGATAGTACGAATCTTGTACATGTGCTTTCAAACGGAACCGTTACATGGAAACCAGGGGCCAATTTTGACGTGTATTGTGAAGTAGATACAAGCTCGTTTCCCTTTGACGTCCAGGAGTGTCTGGTGGAGCTTCTACTGTGGGACTACCATCTGGAGGCTGTGGATCTCCTCCCTATGGCGTCCACTGTTGGGGTGAGCAGTTTCCGGGCCAACGGGAAGTGGGCGTTAGTATCGACAGACGTGTCCAAGGAGATCCGACAACCTGACACGTCAAGCAAGCCCGCCGTTGTGATGACGCTGAAGTTGAAAAGACGTCCTGAGTTTGTTCTCATTAATATCATCTTACCGACAGGTATGTTACTTGCTGAGTGAGTGAGTGAGTGAGTTTGGTTTAACGTCGCTTTGAACAGTATTCCAGTTATATCATATCACGGCGTGTCAGCTTAGTGTGGGAGGAAAGCCCGAAGTGATGCCGGTCGAACCCACAATCATAGGTTTCTGGCGTTTCTGACGCTACTCTGCACAGCGACATTCAGCGCATTAGACAACTGTACCTACATTTTTTTTAATATCACGATACGTATTGGTAAGGTACATGAATATTGTCCTCAGTGTTTTACCTATCAACATCACGATACGTATTCGATATCCACACATACAACAGTAGCACGTCTCGAGATTGTATCGATGTTATATAAATCATCTCTTCCCTTTCAGCCCTTCTGTCCATCCTCAACTCTTGCGTCTTCCTCATCCCCGCTGACTCCGGGGAGAAAATCTGCTTTGCTGTCACCATCCTCCTCGCGTATGGCGTCCTGATGTCGTACATCACCAACATGCTCCCAAAGACGTCCAAGACCACATCGAGTCTCTCCATCATCATGGTCGCCAGCCTCGTTGTCAGTTCCGTCTTCGTCGGGTTAGCAATTGTCATAACGAGGCTGTACAAGAAAACCGAAACAGAAGTTCCTGTTAATGTCGCGTATGTGACAAGACTAATTGAACGAATTCTTTGTCGTAGAAAGAAAAATGAATGCCAATCATCAGACTCGTCCAGCTGCTCTGAACAACAGGAAAACCATGACAGTATTGACAAAGTTGTTCAGACGAGTTCTATATCATTGTCTAGTGATGTTGGTAATGATGGCAGACGTTGCCATGGCGATGATGCAATGACCTGGAAACGGGTAAGCAAATGTTTGGACATGGCATTGTTTGTTGTATGTTTCCCTGCCCTGCTGGTGGCTGCAGTCGCCGTCATGGGTAACGATTGCATTACCCTGGGAAGCATGGGGAACCCTGCAGTCTAAGGCGCCGCGATTCGCTGTGCCGTTCCAGAAACATTTTGGTTGTGGGTTCGAACCCAATATATTCCCTGATAATATTTCTTGGTTTGTCAGCAGCATTCCTGTGCTCGGTGGTTTCAACAAAGTGGTAAACGTCAAAGACATGATTCCACAGGGCGTTGGAACGCAAATAGTAGCACCAACAAGATATACTGCCTCTGTTGAGACCGTACATCATGT